>NW_027418507.1:0-115916 GCF_009905375.1 Apium graveolens | reverse complement strand
GGGAGTGTATTTGTGTGTGGCATTAATGATGAAGGAGGGAGATATCCGAGGAACAGAAATCGCATCGCTAGACCTACTAAAGAATGGGACAAAAGTACTTGGTTAAATCAACATCAGGATCTAGTCTTTTGTTACTTGTGCGGTATCTTAAGAAAACGCTGATTAAATACCGCACAACTAATTTCTCCGTATGGAGGTTGGATATGGAAAATTCTGAGGCTCTTGAGAATATTTCATACACTTTGAAAGAAGTGAATGACTTGGGGAACGAGGCTTTATTTGTTGGAAATGCTTCATCCACAGCTATATTATCATCAGAAATCATAAAGCCAAACTGCATCTATTTTACGGATGACCACCGGGAAGGCTACTACCGTGATGGAGGCGGCCATGACATGGGGATCTTCAGCATGGAGCATCACACAATTGAACCCCATTTTCAAGGAAAATCCTACCATCCCATCTCGCCTCCACTTTGGTATATTTGATATGCAACAGCAAAGTCGATCTGCAATTTGATAATCTTGGCACGACACTGCATTTTTTTCATTCTGTATCATTCCCGTTTAGGCAGAGAATTGTAATTTTGAACTTGAGTACTTGGTAACTATTGTATTGTTTTATGAAATAATGTCATTTTTTAAAGGAAGAATATGGTTGCTCTTTGTAAATTAAGTTCAAGTATGGTACTTTTATAAATTAAGTTTTTTTAAGTGTTATTCGCAGTTTATGCTAGGCGGCTTCAACTAATTCTTTGACTGGAAATGAACTCAATTGCATAAAGGTCTGGGCCATGTTATGTAATGCCATAGACATTCTGTTGTCAATAATCTTATGTTTCAGGCTTCTTTGAGCTGGTATCTATTCTGTTGTCAGATGATTCTGTATGTGCATTATCCATATCATGTATGAGCATTGACAGCATTTTGGCCGATGATGCTTTGGATTGTTTGGAATATTTTTTAATTAGAATGTTTTTTAATCTGAGGCGTGTGTTCTAATATTTTTCTAGCATATTTATGAGGATGTTGTTTGAGGTTTTCAAGTTATGTCATGCTGTTAATAGTGTGCATTCTTGTGCTTTATAACACGAGGAGCTTAATGTTGACTTTCCATTATTTGAGGTAAAATTGTAATTATATAAATGGGACTCCAAAATAGATTATCATTGTAGACGGGAGACGATGAACTATGCTTTAGTTGACAAGGTTGAATGATTATGTTCATTCATTCTATTAACTCTAAATTTAGGGAACAAGGATACTTGTACCAGAAGAAAAAATCACTTAACATCCAGAAAAAAATCTGTTTGATCTGATACATATAAGAACCTGTAAAAAGGCCTTCTTTCTCGATGTGAAAGAGTTAGATATATGTATGTACATTACATATAATTTGAGTTGATAGTACTATACTTTCTCTTTAGGATTTGCTTGCCATATTTCCGAATCTGAAATTTTCTTTATTATAGCTCTCTACATATGGAATTTATGTTCTGTATAAGTGGATCTATTTTGTTGCAGTAACTTGTCATGCTTGTGTTTGTAGCTAGAGATGGTGGTGCTTAATCTATGGGGTTTTCTGGGGACGATCCTCGTGACTGTGGTGTACAACCATTGTTTTGAGTTACATATTTATTTTCTTTAGAGCTAGTACATACAATACTAACATTATATACAAAGAATCTAGTGATAGTCAGGACGTCATAGCACTCAAGGAAGCACTAGACCTGTAAAATAATAAGGAAATAACTTGGCTATAAAAGCTTTCTAGATTTTAAAACTGGATCCCTGCAGGTTTTTGATCGATTTAAGGATGCTTTCTAAATCCTTAAAGCAAGAGATCCTGAAGATGCAAAATTTTCGTATGGATTATTTTACATTCATTGTACTTTCTGGCATGATATATTTTGTTTTCTCATCTGCTTAACAGGGTTGAAGCTTACGAGCCTGGTTGAGGCTGCTCAGAATTATCATGTGGTTCTAGATAAGAAAATAGGAAATTGTGCAACGGAGTCCAAGATTTGAAAGTTGTTTATGCTCACGATTTTATTATCTAACATATCCGTATCATTATATGGCAGGAAATATTAGAGTTTACTGTAGAATCAGACCATTTCTTTCGGGCCAAAGTCGGAAACAGAACACTATTGATTATATGGGTGAGAATGGTCATTTGGTGGTCAAGAATCCGTCGAGGCAAGGCAAGGCTAGCTAGTCATCGTCTCTTTAAGTTTAATAGTGTTTGGTCCTGCTGCAAGTCAAGGTATCGTTAAACTTGCGCAAATAACGTTAACAAATTTGGGATGAGTACTTGCAACGAATTTCAGTAGAATTTAGTCAGTCGATTTAGTACGGTCAAATTTAGCTAACCACATCCCTTATTTTCAACTTTCTTTTTTTGTTTAGCATTATGTAGACATTGAAGTGCAATCCTAGTTTTTTAACTTACTACACCTTAGAGCAACTCAACAAGTTAGCTATTTAAGATCCTAAACTCAAATTTAGGGAATATTGTATAAAATAGAGCTCCAACAGCATCATAATCCTTTCTTAAAAAGTTAGCATCCTAATCCTTCCTTAAAAAGTTAGCATCCTCCCCTCATCCCTTATTTATAAGTAATCTATAGTGAATCATTACCTTCATTTTAATAATAAAAAATCCAATTCTCTCTCTTTCTCCATATCAAATGCATAACAATATTATTAGAATCCACTTATAAGGAATGTTGTTGGAGTTGACATACAATAAAACCTTAAAACACTAGAATTCATTTTTATAATAATATTTTTAAGGAACATGTTAGCACTCTATTGGAGTTGCTCTCAGGGATATGTGTTCTACGCTAACTGTGTTTTACTAATTCATTTTTATAGGGTTTCAACTATTAAGTTTGTGTCCATTGTTGTGGGCAAGTAGGGGACTTTTATGTAAAGTAGAATCCTCCAGCTAGAGGTTTTAATTTCTTCTTAGTAGTGCCCTAGTTGACTTGACTTACTAATAATTTAAGGGAGGGTTGGATCATGTCCAGAATAGAATTGAGAAAGGAAATGAGTAGAAAATAAAGGGATGATCTAGAATTGTTTAATTGCTTGTTGTTCGGAATAAAAACCTTATCTGAATACATTTATTTTTAGTTTTATTATTAACGATCTCAATATATTCAAATGTATTATATTTTAACAATATAATATATTGGTATTATAAACTACATAATTACTATGGTATTATAATCTAACCTAATTAACTATTCAATAGCACCATTACTTTTTTTAATAAATTAACTATAAATTATATCAAAATTATTTTTAATTTCTAAAAAACTAAATAATTTTTAATTTTTAATTTTTAATTTTAAAATAAATTTTGCATATTGATCTATTTTTTTGGGTCCAAATATTTAAATTATAATTGAAATAAAAAAAAACAAAAGTGGGAAAGAGAGTCCAAATATCTAGTGCGGTGGGGAATGGAGTTTGAGTAATTTGGGATAAACTTACGACTAAAAAAGGGAAAAGGAAATGACCGGATTTTACTAAACAAATATCAACAAAGGTGATGAGCGCACTATTTTAATTTCCTTTCCCTTTTTTGAATAACCTGTATCAAACGCCCCCTAACTTGAATTAGTCGGAAGCATTAGCACTTTTGTTTGAATTTGTTTATTTAATCTTATAACTTTGAAAAAACAATAACCAATTAATGAGGAATTAGCATACCCACGCATCCCGCGGTTCGTAGTCTAATCCCTTATTTCAGAGTTTTAGAATGGATGGAAAACAAGTGTGAGTAGGTAAAATTAATTTCAGTTTCACTCGTAATTATATCCCCAAGTCTTTTAAGAAACGAAAGTAATTGAAGATTAATGCATATTTGAATATTTTCGCTTAAAAAATGGGATGGAAGTATTTTATTTCTTAATCAACTTCCTTCATTCTCTTTTACAAACTCTCGGAAGAAAAGCCTAAGTAACCCCCTTTATATTTTTTAAGAAGGGTGTAAATAAATGAGGTATTCAATCATTTCTAAATCGAATCTTGTTTCCTCGATTGAGGAATAGTAAAATTGGCATTCTCTCAGTTACAATGATCAACGTTTTTCTATAATAGATCTTTAGTTAAAATTAATACATAGTTGAAATTAAACTCAATCTTTTTTTAACTTTCCAATTTCCTTTCTTATTATTTGAATTTCTCTCAATTAATCTATTAGAATAAATTTTTCTACATATATGTCACGTCTTTCAATCCAACCGACAAAAGCCCAGAATTTTTTATCCGAATATATATGCAAGTTTTGAGTAATAGCCATAATTTTTAATTGTATTCCTTGGCCATGTTTGTTTAATGGTATTAAACAGGGGATAGAATTATAATCCTTTAAATTTTTCAAATCCCTGTTTGTTTTGTAAAAAATTATTGAAGAGTTATCCAAAGATTATAATCCTTTAAATTATCATATCCCATGTTTGTTTTGTTTGAGAAGAGGATAGACTATAATCCCATCTAATGCTTGGTGGGAGGAGGTATTGTTTTATATCCCCTCCTACAAGTCATTTTTAAAAGATTATAATCCCCTCTCATTGTTATCTCATATTAAACAAACATAGGATTGGAAAATTTAAAGGACTATATTACAATCACCAAGTACTATCCCACAAAACAAACATAGATAAAGTTTAAAAGGATTATATTCCAATCCTACATTTAATCCTTCAAACAAACTTAGGATAAGATTATTTAATGCCATAGGACTAATTTTGATGAGATTAGTTATCCCTGGATTATTATCCCGGGATTAAAATCCCACGAAACAAACATGGCCCGTGGAGCTGTTAACTTCCCGTTATAGATAAATGATCTTATCTAGATCCGTTGTAGTATTGGAATGTATAAAAATGGAAACAACAACATTATGCCGCCATTAAAATTGTATAATAATGAAAAGAACAACCCTATAAGCCTTTTTTTTGCATTTCGTTTACTTATCAAATCCGGCTCTACAATCTAGTTTGATTTTGTAGTCCAAATAATCCCGTTCATGACGTATGTGGAATAATAGTATATTGAAACAAAAAAATTATGCAACAATCGAAATAACTTTATCCCCATCAGTCCAATGCATAAAATCTTTGTAGTATTTAGAATCATTCATGAACATCACTATAAAATGATTAAAACATTTACGGCTTCTGTATAAATTAAAAGTTTCTAACAGGTATACACCATTGGTATCGTGTCTTTTGATTATATTTTTTTAGTAAATGCCAGGTAATCAAAATTGGATCCCAAAACCGTTTCGAAATGACAAGTGACATGTTCTGATCCGTCATAATGCAATTAATGAAATAATTTCATGTATTTACATCAATCTCACCAATAAAATAACTTAAAATGATATATCACGCACATCATTTTGAAACTATATTTTGAACTTAATTCTGGTACCTACCACTACTCATTTTTTTGTAATTTGACTGTTTCATTTTTTTTACTTTTATAATTTAACTGTTATTTCCTTTTTAGAAGTATAGGGTATCAGAGGAATCATGATTTGAATCACTATTTTTTTTCTTTTATATGAGGATAATCACAAATAAAAATAAATAAACATGTACTAAAGTTATAATATTCCACAATCAAATTTATGTAAGCATTACTTGATAAATTCCTCATTTTAAGTATAATTTTTTTCAGCATCTTTTTTAAAGAAATGCCTAAATTTCCAATTAAAAACTAAAATTGCAACTAAATATTGGAAATGTTTTTTTAATCTAAAATAGTCTCCAATATTTTATTATATTAATTTATTATCTATTAATTTGGATCAATAAAATATGATAGGGGTGAATGTTTAATATTATATATGATCTTATAAGCCATAAAGTAAAGATAAATAATTATATATATGAATTCAGGTCCATTCAGGTCTAGACCGGATTTTTTTCAGGTCTAGACCGGATTGTTTCAGGTCTTGGACTGGACCGAACCGAACACCGGATTTTTTCAATTATAAGGACCGGAGACCGGACCAGGTATGTTCAGTCCGGTCCGGTCCAGGTCTTGGACCGGTAGACCCGTCCAGTCCGGGTTACAGGTCTAAACTGGAATTTTGTGCAGCCCTATACATCAACAACTCTATCATTATCAGAAATTATAAAATTAAATTGCATTTTTTATGGACGATAACTCGAAACGCTAAATAATTTAGAAAGAATGCCCAAAAATACACCACTTTCCACCTTCAACTGCCCAAATGCCCAGATGCGCTCGAACCGCCCAAAATACCCACGAAATACGCATTTTAGGGATGCGTATTCAGCCTTTTAAATTTTAACAAAGAATACGCATGTTGAACATGCATATTCACTTTTGATTTTACAAAGGATACGCATGTTCAACATGCGTATTCACAAAAAAACAAAAAGTGAATACGCATGTTGAACATGCGTAGTCTTTGTTAAAATTTTAAAAACTGAACCCGCATCCCCCACATGCGTATTCAGTGGGTAAAAAAAGACGGAACATCCCGCCAATAGATATTTTGGGCAGATTTTCCCAAATGGTGGGCATTTTGGTTTTTCACCCAATAATTGATGTCTTAGAGTAAAGTAATTGCATATGTTTTGCATTACCATTGATATTAATTTTTAACAATAAATTTTTCAAAAGTTTCTAATACCCAAATAATGATTAAACTAACTTTCCACTAGATTTTCGTGAAACATCATATACGCATTTTAAATTTGTAATGGTTTAAATTTTTTTAATAATTATTCTTATCATTAAATATTTTTTCTTTAAAATATCACTATTAATTTTTAATAAAGAAATTATTATGAAATTTGCTTATTTTAGTTTTATAAAAAAATATTATGAAAGATGACTTATAAGGTCTCCCAATAAACTAAACTAATGTGTACTACATTTAGAGTGGTGTATTCAAATTGACATTTTTAAGGATTTTTTTGAATTTTGAAAATCTTAGGGTATTCAATTTAGATTCTAATTTTTTTAAGATCTGTTGTTATTCAATAGAGATTGAAAAAAGTCTTTTAAAATTTGGGGTATTCAAATTAGATTTTAAAAAGTACATTAAAATCTGGTGGTATTCATTTGGATTTTAAAAAATCCAAAATCTGGTGGTATTCAAAACTCCATGGATTTTTTTGTATTTTATAAAATTGTAGATTTTAATGGATTTGCTAGCGTATTTTATATTTTCAGAAATCTTATAAAAATCCAAGAGATTTTGATGGATTTGTAGAAATCACTATTCAAATCAGCAAAACTCTACGAGTAGAGATGGGAAAATAATCCGATCTGACGGATATCCGATCCGAAACACGAAATTTTGGATATACCGAACCCGATTTTTTGGATTTGTATTTGGATATGGATTTAATTTTTAAACCCGAAAATTTTTGGATTTGAATTTGGATTTGGATATTAGGAATACCGATCCGAAACCCGATCCGAAATCTGAAATGCTATCCGAACCCGATCCGAACCTGAAACCCGAAAAAAAACCCGAATTAATAAATATATACATATATATATATTATATAATATTAGAATTTTATATATTACATATTATAATATTATATAATAATATATATATATTCTATAATTTACCTTATACATATTATTATTATATAAAATATATATTCTATAATTTACCTTATACATATTATTATATAATTTTTTAAACATATATTTTTATATTTATGTTAAAAATTAATTAATTATATAGTTTAATGAAATATAATTATTCAATCATTTAAATGGGTGATAAGGTTTATAAGGTTAACAAAATATATTTTAGTAATAAATCTAAAAAACTGTGTATCAATTGATTAGTTGATTTTTTAAATATTAGTTATACATATAATAACACAATTAATGATGTGGTGGAGTGGTTGAAAATGACACGTTAAAACTCTTTTTCTACAAGCTGCGTGTTCGATCCCAAACATTTGCAATATCATTAATTATACAAATTTTCAGATTTCGGGTTCGGGTTCGGGTATGAATATCCAATTCAAAAAACTTCGTGTTTCGGATATACCGAATACGATCCGAAATCCGCTGAATCGGGTTCGGGTATTCATTTTTAGGTATTTTTCGGGTTCGGGTCGGGTTCAGATATGGATTAAATTTTCGGGTTTGGATATGGATTCTGCAATACCCGACCCGATCCGACCCGATTGTCATCCCTATCTACGAGATTTATTAAACAACTCCGCTAAAATCCGCTTATACAATTAAAATCAGCCAAAATCAGCAGCATTCATTCAAAATCGATGAATTGTTATAAATACTCTAAAGTTTGAATTGAATACACCCTCCTTAGTTTCTAATATAAATTTTCAAAAATTTCTTAAACATAAAAGCGACTAAATTATATGTTTAGGATGATTTGGATGTACGTACTCATTTTAGAGTTGTATTGGTGTACACTTTTCTTATATATAATTTTAAAATTATTTTAATTATTATTTATCTTACAAAAAACTAATATTTCTAAATTATTGTTTTTTAAAATTGCTCTTTTGGATTATAAGTAATATTTTGAATATCATCATATTTTTAATTATGTTTTTAAATTCCAAATTGAATATGTCAAGATTTTGATAGATTTTTAAATCTGGATAAAATATAATCAGAATTTAATGAAATTATTAAAATTCAAATTAAATAACTCCGGATTGAATACCATGAATTTTTAAAGATCCTTGAAAATCTTGATTTAATACACTAATGTTTAGTTTTAATCTACACCATCCATTTAATCATCTATCCACCTCAAGGTAATCAACACCGTCCGTTTACTCATTAAAATGAATATTTTCATCAACTTTTTCATAATATCAATATTTTGAATCACAGCTGCTCTGCAAGAGAGAGAGGGAGTACATTCATACAATTCTCAACAACTGCTCGGACAAAGAGAGGGTAATGATTCATTGCTTCTAAATCATTTATTTATCATGAATTCTTGATTAATATTATTGTTTATGTGTTTGAATTTGAAAGTTTAATTCTTTATATATGTGACAAGCTCAATGTTTAATTCTGTTTAAACTAATATGTGATGATCTTAAATTTTGATTTTTTTTATTTCTTCTTTTATATGTGATAGGCACAAAATTTGATCTTTCTTGGATTGAAACCGTGATAAAGCTTGAATCTTTATAAGAATAATGAGCTACAAAAATGTTGATCATTGGAGTAATCTTCCTGCAAGGCTTTTTATATTTATTGCACAAAGGTTTAGTTTTCTTGGCCATTTTTTTCGATTATGGAAGAACTCAGCTAGTGATCTCGAGAAGCCTTGTTTACCTCCCGCCAGCTTGCCATTACTTAGTGAAGGTCACAATGATTCTAACAATGTAGAAACACATGATAGTGGTTCTGATTTTAATGGTTGGAGTGATCTTCCCCCTGAAATTCTTGTTCTTATTTCGCGGAAGTTTAGTTTACTCAGTGATTATTATAGATTTATTGCTGTTTGCAAATCATGGAGGGATTCAGTTAGTGAACTTGAGAAGCCTTGTTTGCCTTTAACAGGAGTTCCATTTCTTTTTCTTGCTGAAGATGTTGCTCCTGGAGCTATGCTTGCATATGACCCCAGTCAAGAAAATGACAGGAATGATAATATAGAGTACCACAAATACGATCATAGCAAAAATTCAGTTGGTAGTAGTCGTGGTTTGTTCAGTCTTTTAACCCGTAAAACATACTCCATTCACTTACCAGAAGCTGCTGGAAGACTAGTATTGGGGACTAATAAAGGATGGCTCGTAACTCTAGGCAGAGATTTGCAAATAAACCTCTTGCATCCGCTGTTGAACCACCAAATCTCACTTCCTAACATGCTTACCTTTCCTGATTGGAATTCCTTCCATAAACGCTATGAGCCTGAAAATGCTGCTGACTTTTATATCCGGAAAGTTGCTGTATCTTCTAATATACTAAATGAAGATCCAGCTTTTCGCTTATATCATCACCACCCAAGCCCTTCTCCTACTGTTATGACTATATATGGAAGTAATTCGATTTTAGGTTTTGCTAGATTGGGAGACAATGTGTGGACAGATGTGGACGTTTCTTCGCGCAACTTTGATGATGTTGTTTACCATGAAGGGAATTTTTTTGCAGTAGATTGTCATGGGAGTGTATTTGTGTGTGGCATTAATGATGAAGGAGGAGGAGATATCCGAGGAACAGAAATCGCATCGCTTAGACCTACTAAAGAATGGGACAAAAAGTACTTGGTTAAATCAACATCAGGATCTAGTCTTTTGTTACTTGTGCGGTATCTTAAGAAAACGCTGATTAAATACCGCACAACTAATTTCTCCGTATGGAGGTTGGATATGGAAAATTCTGAGGCTCTTGAGAATATTTCATACACTTTGAAAGAAGTGAATGACTTGGGGAACGAGGCTTTATTTGTTGGAAATGCTTCATCCACAGCTATATTATCATCAGAAATCATAAAGCCAAACTGCATCTATTTTACGGATGACCACCGGGAAGGCTACTACCGTGATGGAGGCGGCCATGACATGGGGATCTTCAGCATGGAGCATCACACAATTGAACCCCATTTTCAAGGAAAATCCTACCATCCCATCTCGCCTCCACTTTGGTATATTTGATATGCAACAGCAAAGTCGATCTGCAATTTGATAATCTTGGCACGACACTGCATTTTTTTCATTCTGTATCATTCCCGTTTAGGCAGAGAATTGTAATTTTGAACTTGAGTACTTGGTAACTATTGTATTGTTTTATGAAATAATGTCATTTTTTAAAGGAAGAATATGGTTGCTCTTTGTAAATTAAGTTCAAGTATGGTACTTTTATAAATTAAGTTTTTTTTAAGTGTTATTCGCAGTTTATGCTAGGCGGCTTCAACTAATTCTTTGACTGGAAATGAACTCAATTGCATAAAGGTCTGGGCCATGTTATGTAATGCCATAGACATTCTGTTGTCAATAATCTTATGTTGCAGGCTTCTTTGAGCTGGTATCTATTCTGTTGTCAGATGATTCTGTATGTGCATTATCCATATCATGTATGAGCATTGACAGCATTTTGGCCGATGATGCTTTGGATTGTTTGGAATATTTTTTAATTAGAATGTTTTTTAATCTGAGGCGTGTGTTCTAATATTTTTCTAGCATATTTATGAGGATGTTGTTTGAGGTTTTCAAGTTATGTCATGCTGTTAATAGTGTGCATTCTTGTGCTTTATAACACGAGGAGCTTAATGTTGACTTTCCATTATTTGAGGTAAAATTGTAATTATATAAATGGGACTCCAAATAGATTATCATTGTAGACGGGAGACGATGAACTATGCTTTAGTTGACAAGGTTGAATGATTATGTTCATTCATTCTATTAACTCTAAATTTAGGGAACAAGGATACTTGTACCAGAAGAAAAAATCACTTAACATCCAGAAAAAAATCTGTTTGATCTGATACATATAAGAACCTGTAAAAAGGCCTTCTTTCTCGATGTGAAAGAGTTAGATATATGTATGTACATTACATATAATTTGAGTTGATAGTACTATACTTTCTCTTTAGGATTTGCTTGCCATATTTCCGAATCTGAAATTTTCTTTATTATAGCTCTCTACATATGGAATTTATGTTCTGTATAAGTGGATCTATTTTGTTGCAGTAACTTGTCATGCTTGTGTTTGTAGCTAGAGATGGTGGTGCTTAATCTATGGGGTTTTCTGGGGACGATCCTCGTGACTGTGGTGTACAACCATTGTTTTGAGTTACATATTTATTTTCTTTAGAGCTAGTACATACAATACTAACATTTATATACAAAGAATCTAGTGATAGTCAGGACGTCATAGCACTCAAGGAAGCACTAGACCTGTAAAATAATAAGGAAATAACTTGGCTATAAAAGCTTTCTAGATTTTAAAACTGGATCCCTGCAGGTTTTTGATCGATTTAAGGATGCTTTCTAAATCCTTAAAGCAAGAGATCCTGAAGATGCAAAATTTTCGTATGGATTATTTTACATTCATTGTACTTTCTGGCATGATATATTTTGTTTTCTCATCTGCTTAACAGGGTTGAAGCTTACGAGCCTGGTTGAGGCTGCTCAGAATTATCATGTGGTTCTAGATAAGAAAATAGGAAATTGTGCAACGGAGTCCAAGATTTGAAAGTTGTTTATGCTCACGATTTTATTATCTAACATATCCGTATCATTATATGGCAGGAAATATTAGAGTTTACTGTAGAATCAGACCATTTCTTTCGGGCCAAAGTCGGAAACAGAACACTATTGATTATATGGGTGAGAATGGTCATTTGGTGGTCAAGAATCCGTCGAGGCAAGGCAAGGCTAGCTAGTCATCGTCTCTTTAAGTTTAATAGTGTTTGGTCCTGCTGCAAGTCAAGGTATCGTTAAACTTGCGCAAATAACGTTAACAAATTTGGGATGAGTACTTGCAACGAATTTCAGTAGAATTTAGTCAGTCGATTTAGTACGGTCAAATTTAGCTAACCACATCCCTTATTTTCAACTTTCTTTTTTTGTTTAGCATTATGTAGACATTGAAGTGCAATCCTAGTTTTTTAACTTACTACACCTTAGAGCAACTTCAACAAGTTAGCTATTTAAGATCCTAAACTCAAATTTAGGGAATATTGTATAAAATAGAGCTCCAACAGCATCATAATCCTTTCTTAAAAAGTTAGCATCCTAATCCTTCCTTAAAAAGTTAGCATCCTCCCTCATCCCTTATTTATAAGTAATCTATAGTGAATCATTACCTTCATTTTAATAATAAAAAAATCCAATTCTCTCTCTTTCTCCATATCAAATGCATAACAATATTATTAGAATCCACTTATAAGGAATGTTGTTGGAGTTGACATACAATAAAATACCTTAAAACACTAGAATTCATTTTTATAATAATATTTTTAAGGAACATGTTAGCACTCTATTGGAGTTGCTCTCAGGGATATGTGTTCTCGCTAACTGTGTTTACTAATTCATTTTTATAGGGTTTCAACTATTAAGTTTGTGTCCATTGTTGTGGGCAAGTAGGACTTTTTATGTAAAAGTAGATCCTCCAGCTAGAGGTTTTAATTTCTTCTTAGTAGTGCCCTAGTTGACTTGAACTTACTAATAATTTAAGGGAGGGTTGGATCATGTCCAGAATAGAATTGAGAAAGGGAAATGAGTAGAAAATAAAGGATTGATCTAGAATTGTTTTAATTGCTTGGTTCGGATCCTGAAACGGAATAAAAACCTTATCTGAATACATTTATTTTTTATTTTTATTATTAAGCGATCTCAATATATTCAAATGTATTATATTTTTAACAATATAATATATTGGTATTATAAACTAACATAATTAACTATGGTATTATAATCTAACATAATTAACTATTCAATAGCACCATTACTTTTTTAATAAATTAACATATAAATTTATATCAAAATTATTTTTAATTTATAAAAACTAAATAATTTTTAATTTTTAATTTTTAATTTTTAAAATTAATTTTGCATATTGATCTATTTTTTTGGTCAAATATTTAAATTATAATTGAAATAAAAAAAAACAAAAGTGGGAAAGAGAGTCCAAATATCTAGTGCCGTGGGGAATGGAGTTTGAGTAATTTGGGATAAACTTACGACTAAAAAAGGGAAAAGGAAATGACCGATTTTACTAAACAAATATCAACAAAGGGAATGAGCCCACTTATTTTAAATTTCCTTTCCCTTTGTTGAATAACCTGTATCAAACGCCCCCTAACTTGAATTAGTCGGAAGCATTAGCACTTTTGTTTGAATTTTGTTTATTTAATCTTATAACTTTGAAAAAACAATAACCAATTAATGAGGAATTAGCATACCCACTCCCGCGGTTCGTAGTCTAATCCCTTATTTCAGAGTTTTAGAATGGATGGAAAACAAGTGTAGAGTAGGTAAAATTAATTTCAGTTTCACTCGTAATTATATCCCCAAGTCTTTTAAGAAACGAAAGTAATTGAAGATTAATGCATATTTGACATATTTTCGCTTAAAAAATGGGATGGAAGTATTTTATTTCTTAATCACTTCCTTCATTCTCTTTTAAAAACTCGGGAAGAAAAGCCTAAGTAACCCCCTTTTATATTTTTTAAGAAGGGTGTAAATAAATGAGGTAATTCATCATTTCTAAATCGAATCTTGTTTCGCTCGATTGAGGAATAGTAAAATTGGCATTCTCTCAGTTACAATGATCAACGTTTTTCTATAATAGATCTTTAGTTAAAATTAATACATAGTTGAAATTAACTCAATCTTTTTTTTAACTTTCCAATTTCTTTCTTATTTATTTGAATTTCTCTCAATTAATCTATTAGAATAAATTTTCTACATATATGTCACGTCTTTCAATCCAACCGACAAAAGCCCAGAATTTTTTATCCGAATATATATATGCAAGTTTTGAGTAATAGCCATAATTTTTATTGTATTCCTTGGCCATGTTTGTTTAATGGTATTAAACAGGGGATAGAATTATAATCCTTTAAATTTTCAATCCCATGTTTGTTTTGTAAAAAATTATTGAAGAGTTATCCAAGGATTATAATCCTTTAAATTATCATATCCCATGTTTGTTTTGTTTGAGAAGAGGATAGGACTATAATTCCCATCTAATGCTTGGTGGGAGGAGGTATTGTTTTATCCCCTCCTACAAGTCATTTTTTAAAAGATTATAATCCCTCTCATTGTTATCTCATATTAAACAAACATAGGATTGGAAAATTTAAAGGACTATATTACAATCCCAAGTACTATCCCACAAAACAAACATAGGATAAAGTTTTAAAGGATTATATTCCAATCCTACATTTAATCCTTTCAAACAAACTTAGGATAAGATTATTTAATCCATAGGACTAATTTTGATGAGATTAGTTATCCCTGGATTATTATCCCGGGATTAAAATCCCACGAAACAAACATGGCCCTTGAGAGCTGTTAACTTCCCGTTATAAATAAATGATCTTATCATAGATCCGTTGTAGTATTGGAATGTATAAAAATGGAAACAACAACATTATGCGCCATTAAAATTGTATAATAATGAAAAGAACAACCCTATAAGCCTTTTTTTTTTGCATTTCGTTTACTTATCAAATCCGGCTCTACAATCTAGTTTGATTTTGTAGTCCAAATAATCCCGTTCATGACGTATGTGGAATAATAGTAATTATTGAAACAAAAAAATTATGCAAACAATCGAAATAACTTTATCCCCACCAGTCCAATGCATAAAATCTTTGTAGTATTTAGAATCATTCATGAACATCACTATAAAATGATTAAAACATTTACGGCTTCTGTATAAATTAAAAGTTTCTAACAGGTATACACCATTGGTATCGTGTCTTTTGACTATATTTTTTTTAGTAAATGCCAGGTAATCAAAAATTGGATCCCAAAACCGTTTCGAAATGACAAGTGACATGTTCTGATCCGTCATAATGCAATTAATGAAATAAATTTCATGTATTTACATCAATCTCACCAAATAAAATAACTTAAAATGATATATCACGCACATCATTTTGAAACTATATTTTGAACTTAATTCTGGTACCTACCACTACTCATTTTTTTGTAATTTGACTGTTCATTTTTTTTACTTTTATAATTTAACTGTTCTTTCCTTTTTAGAAGTATAGGGTATCAGAGGAATCATGATTTGAATCACTATTTTTTTTCTTTTATATGAGGATAATCACAAATAAAAATAAATAACATGTACTAAAGTTATAATATTCCACAATCAAATTTATGTAAGCATTACTTGATAAATTCCTCATTTTAAGTATAATTTTTTCAGCATCTTTTTTAAAGAAATGCCTAAATTTCCAATTAAAAACTAAAATTGCAACTAAATATTTGAAATGTTTTTTTTAATCTAAAATAGGTCTCCAATATTTTATTATATTAATTTATTATCTATTAATTTGGATCAATAAAATATGATAGGGGTGAATGTTTAATATTTATATATGATCTTATAAGCCATAAAGTAAAGATAAATAATTATATATATGAATTCAGGTCCATTCAGGTCTAGACCGGATTTTTTCAGGTCTAGACCGGATTGTTTCAGGTCTTGGACCGGACCGAACCGAACACCGGATTTTTTCAATTATAAGGACCGGAGACCGGACCAGGTATGTTCAGTCCGGTCCGGTCCAGGTCTTGGACCGGTAGACCCGGTCCAGTCCGGGTTACAGGTCTAAACTGGAATTTTGTGCAGCCCTATACATCAACAACTCTATCATTATCAGAAATTATAAAATTAAATTGCATTTTTTTTGGACGATAACTCGAAACGCTAAATAATTTAGAAAGAATGCCCAAAATACACCACTTTCCACCTTCAACTGCCCAAAATGCCCAGATGCGCTCGAACCGTCCCAAAATACCCACGAAATACGCATTTTAGGGATGCGTATTCAGCCTTTTAAATTTTAACAAAGAATACGCATGTTGAACATGCATATTCACTTTTGATTTTACAAAGGATACGCATGTTCAACATGCGTATTCACAAAAAAACAAAAAGTGAATACGCATGTTGAACATGCGTAGTCTTTGTTAAAATTTTAAAAACTGAACCCGCATCCCCCACATGCGTATTCAGTGGGTAAAAAAGACGGAACATCCCGCCAATAGCTATTTTGGGCAGATTTTCCCAAATGGTGGGCATTTTGGTTTTTCACCCAATAATTGATGTCTTAGAGTAAAGTAATTGCATATGTTTTGCATTACCATTGATATTAATTTTTAACAATAAATTTTTCAAAAGTTTCTAATACCCAAATAATGATTAAACTAACTTTCCACTAGATTTTCGTGAAACATCATATACGCATTTTAAATTTGTAATGGTTTAAATTTTTTTAATAATTATTCTTATCATTAAATATTTTTTTCTTTAAAATATCACTATTAATTTTTAATAAAGAAATTATTATGAAATTTGCTTATTTTAGTTTTATAAAAAAATATTATGAAAAGATGACTTATAAGGTCTCCCAATAAACTAAACTAATGTGTACTACATTTAGAGTGGTGTATTCAATTGACATTTTTAAGGATTTTTTTGAATTTTGAAAATCTTAGGGTATTCAATTTAGATTCTAATTTTTTTTAAGATCTGTTGTTATTCAATAGAGATTGAAAAAAGTCTTTTAAAATTTGGGGTATTCAAATTAGATTTTAAAAAGTACATTAAAATCTGGTGGTATTCAATTTGGATTTTAAAAAATCCAAAAATCTGGTGGTATTCAAAACTCCATGGATTTTTTTGTATTTTATAAAATTGTAGATTTTAATGGATTTGCTAGCGTATTTTATATTTTCAGAAATCTTATAAAAATCCAAGAGATTTTGATGGATTTGTAGAAATCACTATTCAAATCAGCAAAACTCTACGAGTAGAGATGGGAAAATAATCCGATCTGACGGATATCCGATCCGAAACACGAAATTTTGGATATACCGAACCCGATTTTTTGGATTTGTATTTGGATATGGATTTAATTTTTAAACCCGAAAATTTTTGGATTTGAATTTGGATTTGGATATTAGGAATACCGATCCGAAACCCGATCCGAAATCTGAAATGCTATCCGAACCCGATCCGAACCTGAAACCCGAAAAAAACCCGAATTAATAAATATATACATATATATATATATTATATAATATTAGAATTTTATATATTACATATTATAATATTATATATAATATATATATTCTATAATTTACCTTATACATATTATTATTATATAAAATATATATTCTATAATTTACCTTATACATATTATTATATAATTTTTTAAACATATATTTTTATATTTATGTTAAAAATTAATTAATTATATAGTTTAATGAAATATAATTATTCAATCATTTAAATGGGTGATAAGGTTTATAAGGTTAACAAAACATATTTTAGTAATAAATCTAAAAAACTGTGTATCAATTGATTAGTTGATTTTTTAAATATTAGTTATACATATAATAACACAATTAATGATGTGGTGGAGTGGTTGAAAATGACACGTTAAAACTCTTTTTCTACAAGTCGGGTGTTCGATCCCAAACATTTGCAATATCATTAATTATACAAATTTTCAGATTTCGGGTTCGGGTTCGGGTATGAATATCCAATTCAAAAAACTTCGTGTTTCGGATATACCCGAATACGATCCGAAATCCGCTGAATCGGGTTCGGGTATTCATTTTTAGGTATTTTTCGGGTTCGGGTCGGGTTCAGATATGGATAAAATTTTCGGGTTTGGATATGGATTCTGCAATACCCGACCCGATCCGACCCGATTGTCATCCCTATCTACGAGATTTATTAAACAACTCCGCTAAAATCCGCTTATACAATTAAAATCAGCCAAAATCAGCAGCATTCATTCAAAATCGATGAATTGTTATAAATACTCTAAAGTTTGAATTGAATACACCCTCCTTAGTTTCTAATATAAATTTTCAAAAATTTCTTAAACATAAAAGCGACTAAATTATATGTTTAGGATGATTTGGATGTACGTACTCATTTTAGAGTTGTATTGGTGTACACTTTTTCTTATATATAATTTTAAAATTATTTTAATTATTATTTATCTTACAAAAAACTAATATTTCTAAATTATTGTTTTTTAAAATTGCTCTTTTGGATTATAAGTAATATTTTGAATATCATCATATTTTAATTATGTTTTTAAATCCAAATTGAATATGTCAAGATTTTGATAGATTTTTTAAATCTGGATAAAATATAATCAGAATTTAATGAAATTATTAAAATTCAAATTAAATAACTCCGGATTGAATACCATGAATTTTTAAAGATCCTTGAAAATCTTGATTTAATACACTAATGTTTAGTTTTAATCTACACCATCCATTTAATCATCTATCCACCTCAAGGTAATCAACACCGTCCGTTTACTCATTAAAATGAATATTTTCATCAACTTTTTCATAATATCAATATTTTTGAATCACAGCTGCTCTGCAAGAGAGAGAGGGAGTACATTCATACAATTCTCAACAACTGCTCGGACAAAGAGAGGGTAATGATTCATTGCTTCTAAATCATTTATTTATCATGAATTCTTGATTAATATTATTGTTTATGTGTTTGAATTTGAAAGTTTAATTCTTTATATATGTGACAAGCTCAATGTTTAATTCTGTTTAAACTAATATGTGATGATCTTAAATTTTGATTTTTTTATTTCTTCTTTTATATGTGATAGGCACAAAATTTGATCTTTCTTGGATTGAAACCGTGATAAAGCTTGAATCTTTATAAGAATAATGAGCTACAAAAATGTTGATCATTGGAGTAATCTTCCTGCAAGGCTTTTTATATTTATTGCACAAAGGTTTAGTTTTCTTGGCCATTTTTTTCGATTATGGAAGAACTCAGCTAGTGATCTCGAGAAGCCTTGTTTACCTCCCGCCAGCTTGCCATTACTTAGTGAAGGTCACAATGATTCTAACAATGTAGAAACACATGATAGTGGTTCTGATTTTAATGGTTGGAGTGATCTTCCCCCTGAAATTCTTGTTCTTATTTCGCGGAAGTTTAGTTTACTCAGTGATTATTATAGATTTATTGCTGTTTGCAAATCATGGAGGGATTCAGTTAGTGAACTTGAGAAGCCTTGTTTGCCTTTAACAGGAGTTCTATTTCTTTTTCTTGCTGAAGATGTTGCTCCTGGAGCTATGCTTGCATATGACCCCAGTCAAGAAAATGACAGGAATGATAATATAGAGTACCACAAATACGATCATAGCAAAAATTCAGTTGGTAGTAGTCGTGGTTTGTTCAGTCTTTTAACCCGTAAAACATACTCCATTCACTTACCAGAAGCTGCTGGAAGACTAGTATTGGGGACTAATAAAGGATGGCTCGTAACTCTAGGCAGAGATTTGCAAATAAACCTCTTGCATCCGCTGTTGAACCACCAAATCTCACTTCCTAACATGCTTACCTTTCCTGATTGGAATTCCTTCCATAAACGCTATGAGCCTGAAAATGCTGCTGACTTTTATATCCGGAAAGTTGCTGTATCTTCTAATATACTAAATGAAGATCCAGCTTTTCGCTTATATCATCACCACCCAAGCCCTTCTCCTACTGTTATGACTATATATGGAAGTAATTCGATTTTAGGTTTTGCTAGATTGGGAGACAATGTGTGGACAGATGTGGACGTTTCTTCGCGCAACTTTGATGATGTTGTTTACCATGAAGGGAATTTTTTTGCAGTAGATTGTCATGGGAGTGTATTTGTGTGTGGCATTAATGATGAAGGAGGAGGAGATATCCGAGGAACAGAAATCGCATCGCTTAGACCTACTAAAGAATGGGACAAAAAGTACTTGGTTAAATCAACATCAGGATCTAGTCTTTTGTTACTTGTGCGGTATCTTAAGAAAACGCTGATTAAATACCGCACAACTAATTTCTCCGTATGGAGGTTGGATATGGAAAATTCTGAGGCTCTTGAGAATATTTCATACACTTTGAAAGAAGTGAATGACTTGGGGAACGAGGCTTTATTTGTTGGAAATGCTTCATCCACAGCTATATTATCATCAGAAATCATAAAGCCAAACTGCATCTATTTTACGGATGACCACCGGGAAGGCTACTACCGTGATGGAGGCGGCCATGACATGGGGATCTTCAGCATGGAGCATCACACAATTGAACCCCATTTTCAAGGAAAATCCTACCATCCCATCTCGCCTCCACTTTGGTATATTTGATATGCAACAGCAAAGTCGATCTGCAATTTGATAATCTTGGCACGACACTGCATTTTTTTCATTCTGTATCATTCCCGTTTAGGCAGAGAATTGTAATTTTGAACTTGAGTACTTGGTAACTATTGTATTGTTTTATGAAATAATGTCATTTTTTAAAGGAAGAATATGGTTGCTCTTTGTAAATTAAGTTCAAGTATGGTACTTTTATAAATTAAGTTTTTTTTAAGTGTTATTCGCAGTTTATGCTAGGCGGCTTCAACTAATTCTTTGACTGGAAATGAACTCAATTGCATAAAGGTCTGGGCCATGTTATGTAATGCCATAGACATTCTGTTGTCAACAATCTTATGTTGCAGGCTTCTTTGAGCTGGTATCTATTCTGTTGTCAGATGATTCTGTATGTGCATTATCCATATCATGTATGAGCATTGACAGCATTTTGGCCGATGATGCTTTGGATTGTTTGGAATATTTTTTAATTAGAATGTTTTTTAATCTGAGGCGTGTGTTCTAATATTTTTCTAGCATATTTATGAGGATGTTGTTTGAGGTTTTCAAGTTATGTCATGCTGTTAATAGTGTGCATTCTTGTGCTTTATAACACGAGGAGCTTAATGTTGACTTTCCATTATTTGAGGTAAAATTGTAATTATATAAATGGGACTCCAAAATAGATTATCATTGTAGACGGGAGACGATGAACTATGCTTTAGTTGACAAGGTTGAATGATTATGTTCATTCATTCTATTAACTCTAAATTTAGGGAACAAGGATACTTGTACCAGAAGAAAAAATCACTTAACATCCAGAAAAAAATCTGTTTGATCTGATACATATAAGAACCTGTAAAAAGGCCTTCTTTCTCGATGTGAAAGAGTTAGATATATGTATGTACATTACATATAATTTGAGTTGATAGTACTATACTTTCTCTTTAGGATTTGCTTGCCATATTTCCGAATCTGAAATTTTCTTTATTATAGCTCTCTACATATGGAATTTATGTTCTGTATAAGTGGATCTATTTTGTTGCAGTAACTTGTCATGCTTGTGTTTGTAGCTAGAGATGGTGGTGCTTAATCTATGGGGTTTTCTGGGGACGATCCTCGTGACTGTGGTGTACAACCATTGTTTTGAGTTACATATTTATTTTCTTTAGAGCTAGTACATACAATACTAACATTTATATACAAAGAATCTAGTGATAGTCAGGACGTCATAGCACTCAAGGAAGCACTAGACCTGTAAAATAATAAGGAAATAACTTGGCTATAAAAGCTTTCTAGATTTTAAAACTGGATCCCTGCAGGTTTTTGATCGATTTAAGGATGCTTTCTAAATCCTTAAAGCAAGAGATCCTGAAGATGCAAAATTTTCGTATGGATTATTTTACATTCATTGTACTTTCTGGCATGATATATTTTGTTTTCTCATCTGCTTAACAGGGTTGAAGCTTACGAGCCTGGTTGAGGCTGCTCAGAATTATCATGTGGTTCTAGATAAGAAAATAGGAAATTGTGCAACGGGGTCCAAGATTTGAAAGTTGTTTATGCTCACGATTTTATTATCTAACATATCCGTATCATTATATGGCAGGAAATATTAGAGTTTACTGTAGAATCAGACCATTTCTTTCGGGCCAAAGTCGGAAACAGAACACTATTGATTATATGGGTGAGAATGGTCATTTGGTGGTCAAGAATCCGTCGAGGCAAGGCAAGGCTAGCTAGTCATCGTCTCTTTAAGTTTAATAGTGTTTGGTCCTGCTGCAAGTCAAGGTATCGTTAAACTTGCGTAAATAACGTTAACAAATTTGGGATGAGTACTTGCAACGAATTTCAGTAGAATTTAGTCAGTCGATTTAGTACGGTCAAATTTAGCTAACCACATCCCTTATTTTCAACTTTCTTTTTTTGTTTAGCATTATGTAGACATTGAAGTGCAATCCTAGTTTTTTAACTTACTACACCTTAGAGCAACTCCAACAAGTTAGCTATTTAAGATCCTAAACTCAAATTTAGGGAATATTGTATAAAATAGAGCTCCAACAGCATCATAATCCTTCCTTAAAAAGTTAGCATCCTAATCCTTCCTTAAAAAGTTAGCATCCTCCCCTCATCCCTTATTTATAAGTAATCTATAGTGAATCATTACCTTCATTTTAATAATAAAAAATCCAATTCTCTCTCTTTCTCCATATCAAATGCATAACAATATTATTAGGATCCACTTATAAGAAATGTTGTTGGAGTTGACATACAATAAAATACCTTAAAACACTAGAATTCATTTTTATAATAATATTTTTAAGGAACATGTTAGCACTCTATTGGAGTTGCTCTCAGGGATATGTGTTCTCGCTAACTGTGTTTACTAATTCATTTTTATAGGGTTTCAACTATTAAGTTTGTGTCCATTGTTGTGGGCAAGTAGGACTTTTTATGTAAAAGTAGATCCTCCAGCTAGAGGTTTTAATTTCTTCTTAGTAGTGCCCTAGTTGACTTGAACTTACTAATAATTTAAGGGAGGGTTGGATCATGTCCAGAATAGAATTGAGAAAGGGAAATGAGTAGAAAATAAAGGATTGATCTAGAATTGTTTTAATTGCTTGGTTCGGATCCTGAAACGGAATAAAAACCTTATCTGAATACATTTATTTTTTATTTTTATTATTAAGCGATCTCAATATATTCAAATGTATTATATTTTTAACAATATAATATATTGGTATTATAAACTAACATAATTAACTATGATATTATAATCTAACATAATTAACTATTCAATAGCACCATTACTTTTTTTAATAAATTAACATATAAATTTATATCAAAATTATTTTTAATTTATAAAAACTAAATAATTTTTAATTTTTAATTTTTAATTTTTAATTTTTAAAATTAATTTTGCATATTGATCTATTTTTTTGGTCAAATATTTAAATTATAATTGAAATAAAAAAAACAAAAGTGGGAAAGAGAGTCCAAATATCTAGTGCGGTGGGGAATGGAGTTTGAGTAATTTGGGATAAACTTACGACTAAAAAAGGGAAAAGGAAATGACCGATTTTACTAAACAAATATCAACAAAGGGAATGAGCCCACTTATTTTAAATTTCCTTTCCCTTTGTTGAATAACCTGTATCAAACGCCCCCTAACTTGAATTAGTCGGAAGCATTAGCACTTTTGTTTGAATTTTGTTTATTTAATCTTATAACTTTGAAAAAACAATAACCAATTAATGAGGAATTAGCATACCCACTCCCGCGGTTCGTAGTCTAATCCCTTATTTCAGAGTTTTAGAATGGATGGAAAACAAGTGTAGAGTAGGTAAAATTAATTTAAGTTTCACTCGTAATTATATCCCCAAGTCTTTTAAGAAACGAAAGTAATTGAAGATTAATGCATATTTGACATATTTTCGCTTAAAAAATGGGATGGAAGTATTTTATTTCTTAATCACTTCCTTCATTCTCTTTTAAAAACTCGGGAGAAAAGCCTAAGTAACCCCCTTTTATATTTTTTTAAGAAGGGTGTAAATAAATGAGGTAATTCATCATTTCTAAATCGAATCTTGTTTCGCTCGATTGAGGAATAGTAAAATTGGCATTCTCTCAGTTACAATGATCAACGTTTTTCTATAATAGATCTTTAGTTAAAATTAATACATAGTTGAAATTAACTCAATCTTTTTTTTTAACTTTCCAATTTCTTTCTTATTTATTTGAATTTCTCTCAATTAATCTATTAGAATAAATTTTCTACATATATGTCACGTCTTTCAATCCAACCGACAAAAGCCCAGAATTTTTTATCCGAATATATATATGCAAGTTTGAGTAATAGCCATAATTTTTATTGTATTCCTTGGCCATGTTTGTTTAATGGTATTAAACAGGGGATAGGATTATAATCCTTTAAAATTTTCAATCCCATGTTTGTTTTGTAAAAAATTATTGAAGAGTTATCCAAGGATTATAATCCTTTAAATTATCATATCCCATGTTTGTTTTGTTTGAGAAGAGGATAGGACTATAATCCCATCTAATGCTTGGTGGGAGGAGGTATTGTTTTATCCCCTCCTACAAGTCATTTTTTAAAAGATTATAATCCCTCTCATTGTTATCTCATATTAAACAAACATAGGATTGGAAAATTTAAAGGACTATATTACAATCCCAAGTACTATCCCACAAAACAAACATAGGATAAAGTTTTAAAGGATTATATTCCAATCCTACATTTAATCCTTTCAAACAAACTTAGGATAAGATTATTTAATCCATAGGACTAATTTTGATGAGATTAGTTATCCCTGAATTATTATCCCGGGATTAAAATCCCACGAAACAAACATGGCCCTTGAGAGCTGTTAACTTCCCGTTATAAATAAATGATCTTATCATAGATCCGTTGTAGTATTGGAATGTATAAAAATGGAAACAACAATATTATGCGCCATTAATATTGTATAATAATGAAAAGAACAACCATATAAGCCTTTTTTTTTGCATTTCGTTTACTTATCAAATCCGGCTCTACAATCTAGTTTGATTTTGTAGTCCAAATAATCCCGTTCATGACGTATGTGGAATAATAGTAATTATTGAAACAAAAAAATTATGCAAACAATCGAAATAACTTTATCCCCACCAGTCCAATGCATAAAATCTTTGTAGTATTTAGAATCATTCATGAACATCACTATAAAATGATTAAAACATTTACGGCTTCTGTATAAATTAAAATTTCTAACAGGTATACACCATTGGTATCGTGTCTTTTGACTATATTTTTTTTAGTAAATGCCAGGTAATCAAAAATTGGATCCCAAAACCGTTTCGAAATGACAAGTGACATGTTCTGATCCGTCATAATGCAATTAATGAAATAAATTTCATGTATTTACATCAATCTCACCAAATAAAATAACTTAAAATGATATATCACGCACATCATTTTGAAACTATATTTTGAACTTAATTCTGGTACCTACCACTACTCATTTTTTTGTAATTTGACTGTTCATTTTTTTTACTTTTATAATTTAACTGTTCTTTCCTTTTTAGAAGTATAGGGTATCAGAGGAATCATGATTTGAATCACTATTTTTTTTCTTTTATATGAGGATAATCACAAATAAAAATAAATAATATGTTCTAAAGTTATAATATTCCACAATCAAATTTATGTAAGCATTACTTGATAAATTCCTCATTTTAAGTATAATTTTTTCAGCATCTTTTTTAAAGAAATGCCTAAATTTCCAATTAAAAACTAAAATTGCAACTAAATATTTGAAATGTTTTTTTTAATCTAAAATAGGTCTCCAATATTTTATTATATTAATTTATTATCTATTAATTTGGATCAATAAAATATGATAGGGGTGAATGTTTAATATTTATATATGATCTTATAAGCCATAAAGTAAAGATAAATAATTATATATATGAATTCAGGTCCATTCATGTCTAGACCGGATTTTTTCAGGTCTAGACCGGATTGTTTCAGGTCTTGGACCGGACCGAACCGAACACCGGATTTTTTCAATTATAAGGACCGGAGACCGGACCAGGTATGTTCAGTCCGGTCCGGTCCAGGTCTTGGACCGGTAGACCCGGTCCAGTCCGGGTTACAGGTCTAAACTGGAATTTTGTGCAGCCCTATACATCAACAACTCTATCATTATCAGAAATTATAAAATTAAATTGTATTTTTTATGGACGATAACTCGAAACGCTAAATAATTTAGAAAGAATGCCCAAAATACACCACTTTCCACCTTCAACTGCCCAAAATACCCAGATGCGCTCGAACCGCCCAAAATACCCACGAAATACGCATTTTAGGGATGCGTATTCAGCCTTTTAAATTTTAACAAAGAATACGCATGTTGAACATGCATATTCACTTTTGATTTTACAAGAACATGCGTATTCACAAAAAAACAAAAAGTGAATACGCATGTTGAACATGCGTAGTCTTTGTTAAAATTTTAAAAACTGAACCCGCATCCCCCACATGCGTATTCAGTGGATAAAAAAGACGGAACATCCCGCCAATAGCTATTTTGGGCAGATTTTCCCAAATGGTGGGCATTTTGGTTTTTCACCCAATAATTGATGTCTTAGAGTAAAGTAATTGCATATGTTTTGCATTACCATTGATATTAATTTTTAACAATAAATTTTTCAAAAGTTTCTAATACCCAAATAATGATTAAACTAACTTTCCACTAGATTTTCGTGAAACATCATATACGCATTTTAAATTTGTAATGGTTTAAATTTTTTTAATAATTATTCTTATCATTAAATATTTTTTTCTTTAAAATATCACTATTAATTTTTAATAAAGAAATTATTATGAAATTTGCTTATTTTAGTTTTATAAAAAAATATTATGAAAAGATGACTTATAAGGTCTTCCAATAAACTAAACTAATGTGTACTACATTTAGAGTGGTGGATTCAATTGACATTTTTAAGGATTTTTTTGAATTTTGAAAATCTTAGGGTATTCAATTTAGATTCTAATTTTTTTTAAGATCTGTTGTTATTCAATAGAGATTGAAAAAAGTCTTTTAAAATTTGGGGTATTCAAATTAGATTTTAAAAAGTACATTAAAATCTGGTGGTATTCAATTTGGATTTTAAAAAATCCAAAAATCTGGTGGTATTCAAAACTCCATGGATTTTTTTGTATTTTATAAAATTGTAGATTTTAATGGATTTGCTAGCGTATTTTATATTTTCAGAAATCTTATAAAAATCCAAGAGATTTTGATGGATTTGTAGAAATCACTATTCAAATCAGCAAAAACTCTACGAGTAGAGATGGGAAAATAATCCGATCTGACGGATATCCGATCCGAAACACGAAATTTTGGATATACCGAACCCGATTTTTTGGATTTGTATTTGGATATGGATTTAATTTTTAAACCCGAAAATTTTTGGATTTGAATTTGGATTTGGATATTAGGAATACCGATCCGAAACCCGATCCGAAATCTGAAATGCTATCCAAACCCGATCCGAACCTGAAACCCGAAAAAAAACCCGAATTAATAAATATATACATATATATATATATTATATAATATTAGAATTTTATATATTACATATTATAATATTATATATAATATATATATATATATTCTATAATTTACCTTATACATATTATTATTATATAAAATATATATTCTATAATTTACCTTATACATATTATTATATAATTTTTTAAACATATATTTTTATATTTATGTTAAAAATTAATTAATTATATAGTTTAATGAAATATAATTATTCAATCATTTAAATGGGTGATAAGGTTTATAAGGTTAACAAAACATATTTTAGTAATAAATCTAAAAAACTGTGTATCAATTGATTAGTTGATTTTTTAAATATTAGTTATACATATAATAACACAATTAATGATGTGGTGGAGTGGTTGAAAATGACACGTTAAAACTCTTTTTCTACAAGTCGGGTGTTCGATCCCAAACATTTGCAATATCATTAATTATACAAATTTTCAGATTTCGGGTTCGGGTTCGGGTATGAATATCCAATTCAAAAAACTTCGTGTTTCGGATATACCCGAATACGATCCGAAATCCGCTGAATCGGGTTCGGGTATTCATTTTTAGGTATTTTTCGGGTTCGGGTCGGGTTCAGATATGGATTAAATTTTCGGGTTTGGATATGGATTCTGCAATACCCGACCCGATCCGACCCGATTGTCATCCCTATCTACGAGATTTATTAAACAACTCCGCTAAAATCCGCTTATACAATTAAAATCAGCCAAAATCAGCAGCATTCATTCAAAATCGATGAACCACATGATAATTCTGAGCAGCCTCAACCAGGCTCGTAAGCTTCAACCCTGTTAAGCAGATGAGAAAACAAAATATATCATGCCAGAAAGTACAATGAATGTAAAATAATCCATACGAAAATTTTGCATCTTCAGGATCTCTTGCTTTAAGGATTTAGAAAGCATCCTTAAATCGATCAAAAACCTGCAGGGATCCAGTTTTAAAATCTAGAAAGCTTTTATAGCCAAGTTATTTCCTTATTATTTTACAGGTCTAGTGCTTCCTTGAGTGCTATGACGTCCTGACTATCACTAGATTCTTTGTATATAAATGTTAGTATTGTATGTACTAGCTCTAAAGAAAATAAATATGTAACTCAAAACAATGGTTGTACACCACAGTCACGAGGATCGTCCCCAGAAAACCCCATAGATTAAGCACCACCATCTCTAGCTACAAACACAAGCATGACAAGTTACTGCAACAAAATAGATCCACTTATACAGAACATAAATTCCATATGTAGAGAGCTATAATAAAGAAAATTTCAGATTCGGAAATATGGCAAGCAAATCCTAAAGAGAAAGTATAGTACTATCAACTCAAATTATATGTAATGTACATACATATATCTAACTCTTTCACATCGAGAAAGAAGGCCTTTTTACAGGTTCTTATATGTATCAGATCAAACAGATTTTTTTTCTGGATGTTAAGTGATTTTTTCTTCTAAATAACGTTAACAAATTTGGGATGAGTACTTGCAACGAATTTCAGTAGAATTTAGTCAGTCGATTTAGTACGGTCAAATTTAGCTAACCACATCCCTTATTTTCAACTTTCTTTTTTTGTTTAGCATTATGTAGACATTGAAGTGCAATCCTAGTTTTTTAACTTACTACACCTTAGAGCAACTCCAACAAGTTAGCTATTTAAGATCCTAAACTCAAATTTAGGGAATATTGTATAAAATAGAGCTCCAACAGCATCATAATCCTTTCTTAAAAAGTTAGCATCCTAATCCTTCCTTAAAAAGTTAGCATCCTCCCCTCATCCCTTATTTATAAGTAATCTATAGTGAATCATTACCTTCATTTTAATAATAAAAAATCCAATTCTCTCTCTTTCTCCATATCAAATGCATAACAATATTATTAGGATCCACTTATAAGGAATGTTGTTGGAGTTGACATACAATAAAATACCTTAAAACACTAGAATTCATTTTTATAATAATATTTTTAAGGAACATGTTAGCACTCTATTGGAGTTGCTCTCAGGGATATGTGTTCTCGCTAACTGTGTTTACTAATTCATTTTTATAGGGTTTCAACTATTAAGTTTGTGTCCATTGTTGTGGGCAAGTAGGACTTTTTATGTAAAAGTAGATTGTAATATCCCGTAATTTTTAGAATTCGATTAATAAAAGAATAATAGAATAAAAAGGATTAAAATTAGATAAGGACTAGGATTTAAAATTGGGTTAGACTAATGGGCCTAAAATTTGGATCCAATTCTAATATGGATAACTTGTAGTTTAAGATATAGGGTTTTGTCTCGTTATAAATACACCTTATTCATCCTCCTCGTTTTAAGTATTAAAATTCGTAAGGGCTCTTCTCAGCAAAAATCAGCAGTCTTGTAAAATTCGTAGAAAATTCATAGTATGTCAGAATTCAGTGATTCTGGACTTTTCGGAAAGGTCTTTTCGTTCTCTACAACTTTGATGTTTCGTGTTTTCCAAGAAATTGTCATTTAGAGGGTCAAAATCGAGTAGTTTCAGATCTGGTCAGGTTTTTAGGTAAGTTTTCGATCGATCTTACTAGTGTTTTCAAAATTGTATGTTATGCGTTTATATTACTGTAACAGCCCGCGCTTCCGGACTATTAAATCTAAATCAGAACTAAAATAAAATACAATTTCTTGATGAAAAAGTCTATTACAGAGGTCACTATTACAAAAGCGCAGCTAACGGAAGTTCAAAAGTCAAACAACTCCAATTCTAAGTCCTCTAACTTCAATGCTATCCAACTCGAATCTCGGGCGAAACCTGAAATTGTAAGTAATGAGCTATACAGCCCAGCAAGAAAATAATCGATCCAACTAGTAGGCCAAGTAACAGGAACACATATACAAAATATGATAATATATACGATACGATGTACAATATACGAAACAAACACTTTTGATATACATTCTTATTCTTATTCGATACACATAGCACATAAACAACAATAATTCAAAATCCATAATTCATGCCAAGACCACTACAACCCGGTGATAACGGTCCTAAATTTTCTCAAAACTGTCACTACAATCCGGTGACTGCGGTCCTAAGTTCTTATTCGATATTTTCACAAACCATGGCACAAATCAGAGATCCAAAATTATCGTCTCGACACAACATATATACAACAATACGTATACTATAACACATAACACTTTCAAATATATCATCACTTAGCCCATATTTTGATAATCAAATATACACGCATAATAAATAATTTTGAAAACACTAGTAAGATCGATCGAAAACTTACCTAAAAACCTGACCAGATCTGAAACTACTCGATTTTGACCCTCTAAATGACAATTTCTTGGAAAACACGAAACATCAAAGTTGTAGAGAACGAAAAGACCTTTCCGAAAAGTCCAGAATCACTGAATTCTGACATACTATGAATTTTCTACGAATTTTACAAGACTGCTGATTTTTGCTGAGAAGAGCCCTTACGAATTTTAATACTTAAAACGAGGAGGATGAATAAGGTGTATTTATAACGAGACAAAACCCTATATCTTAAACTACAAGTTATCCATATTAGAATTGGATCCAAATTTTAGGCCCATTAGTCTAACCCAATTTTAAATCCTAGTCCTTATCTAATTTTAATCCTTTTTATTCTATTATTCTTTTATTAATCGAATTCTAAAAATTACGGGATATTACATACTACCCTCCTTAAAAAGAATTTGGTCCCCAAATTCACAACAATCCTAAAGTTCGAGACACATCTACCCCCTGATCTACCAAAGGTCAAACTATGGTCCACAAGATCGAATCCTAGGGAATGTACTAGTCCCATACCTAATACACTCCGAAAGACAGCCTGCTCTGAATACCAACTGTAACACCCCGCGCTTCCGGACTATTAAATCTAAATCAGAACTAAAATAAAATACAATTTCTTGATGAAAAAGTCTATTACAGAGGTCACTATTACAAAAGCGCAGCTAACGGAAGTTCAAAAGTCAAACAACTCCAATTCTAAGTCCTCTAACTTCAATGCTATCCAACTCGAATCTCGGGCGAAACCTGAAATTGTAAGTAATGAGCTATACAGCCCAGCAAGAAAATAATCGATCCAACTAGTAGGCCAAGTAACAGGAACACATATACAAAATATGATAATATATACGATACGATGTACAATATACGAAACAAACACTTTTGATATACATTCTTATTCTTATTCGATACACATAGCACATAAACAACAATAATTCAAAATCCATAATTCATGCCAAGACCACTACAACCCGGTGATAACGGTCCTAAATTTTCTCAAAACTGTCACTACAATCCGGTGACTGCGGTCCTAAGTTCTTATTCGATATTTTCACAAACCATGGCACAAATCAGAGATCCAAAATTATCGTCTCGACACAACATATATACAACAATACGTATACTATAACACATAACACTTTCAAATATATCATCACTTAGCCCATATTTGATAATCAAATATACACGCATAATAAATAATTTTGAAAATACTAGTAAGATCGATCGAAAACTTACCTAAAAACCTGACCAGATCTGAAACTACTCGATTTTGACCCTCTAAATGACAATTTCTTGGAAAACACGAAACATCAAAGTTGTAGAGAACGAAAAGACCTTTCCGAAAAGTCCAGAATCACTGAATTCTGACATACTATGAATTTTCTACGAATTTTACAAGACTGCTGATTTTTGCTGAGAAGAGCCCTTACGAATTTTAATACTTAAAACGAGGAGGATGAATAAGGTGTATTTATAACGAGACAAAACCCTATATCTTAAACTACAAGTTATCCATATTAGAATTGGATCCAAATTTTAGGCCCATTAGTCTAACCCAATTTTAAATCCTAGTCCTTATCTAATTTTAATCCTTTTTATTCTATTATTCTTTTATTAATCGAATTCTAAAAATTACGGGATATTACATAGATCCTCCAGCTAGAGGTTTTAATTTCTTCTTAGTAGTGCCCTAGTTGACTTGAACTTACTAATAATTTAAGGGAGGGTTGGATCATGTCCAGAATAGAATTGAGAAAGGGAAATGAGTAGAAAATAAATGATTGATCTAGAATTGTTTTAATTGCTTGGTTCGGATCCTGAAACGGAATAAAAACCTTATCTGAATACATTTATTTTTTATTTTTATTATTAAGCGATCTCAATATATTCAAATGTATTATATTTTTAACAATATAATATATTGGTATTATAAACTAACATAATTAACTATGGTATTATAATCTAACATAATTAACTATTCAATAGCACCATTACTTTTTTTAATAAATTAACATATAAATTTATATCAAAATTATTTTTAATTTATAAAAACTAAATAATTTTTAATTTTTAATTTTTAATTTTTAAAATTAATTTTGCATATTGATCTATTTTTTTGGTCAAATATTTAAATTATAATTGAAATAAAAAAAACAAAAGTGGGAAAGAGAGTCCAAATATCTAGTGCGGTGGGGAATGGAGTTTGAGTAATTTGGGATAAACTTACGACTAAAAAAGGGAAAAGGAAATGACCGATTTTACTAAACAAATATCAACAAAGGGAATGAGCCCACTTATTTTAAATTTCCTTTCCCTTTGTTGAATAACCTGTATCAGACGCCCCCTAACTTGAATTAGTCGGAAGCATTAGCACTTTTGTTTGAATTTTGTTTATTTAATCTTATAACTTTGAAAAAACAATAACCAATTAATGAGGAATTAGCATACCCACTCCCGCAGTTCGTAGTCTAATCCCTTATTTCAGAGTTTTAGAATGGATGGAAAACAAGTGTATAGTAGGTAAAATTAATTTCAGTTTCACTCGTAATTATATCCCCAAGTCTTTTAAGAAACGAAAGTAATTGAAGATTAATGCATATTTGACATATTTTCGCTTAAAAAATGGGATGGAAGTATTTTATTTCTTAATCACTTCCTTCATTCTCTTTTAAAAACTCGGGAGAAAAGCCTAAGTAACCCCCTTTTATATTTTTTTAAGAAGGGTGTAAATAAATGAGGTAATTCATCATTTCTAAATCGAATCTTGTTTCGCTCGATTGAGGAATAGTAAAATTGGCATTCTCTCAGTTACAATGATCAACGTTTTTCTATAATAGATCTTTAGTTAAAATTAATACATAGTTAAAATTAACTCAATCTTTTTTTTTAACTTTCCAATTTCTTTCTTATTTATTTGAATTTCTCTCAATTAATCTATTAGAATAAATTTTCTACATATATGTCACGTCTTTCAATCCAACCGACAAAAGCCCAGAATTTTTTATCCGAATATATATATATGCAAGTTTTGAGTAATAGCCATAATTTTTATTGTATTCCTTGGCCATGTTTGTTTAATGGTATTAAACAGGGGATAGGATTATAATCCTTTAAATTTTTCAATCCCATGTTTATTTTGTAAAAAATTATTGAAGAGTTATCCAAGGATTATAATCCTTTAAATTATCATATCCCATGTTTGTTTTGTTTGAGAAGAGGATAGGACTATAATCCCATCTAATGCTTGGTGGGAGGAGGTATTGTTTTATCCCCTCCTACAAGTCATTTTTTAAAAGATTATAATCCCTCTCATTGTTATCTCATATTAAACAAACATAGGATTGGAAAATTTAAAGGACTATATTACAATCCCAAGTACTATCCCACAAAACAAACATAGGATAAAGTTTTAAAGGATTATATTCCAATCCTACATTTAATTCTTTCAAACAAACTTAGGATAAGATTATTTAATCCATAGGACTAATTTTGATGAGATTAGTTATCCCTGGATTATTATCCCGGGATTAAAATCCCACGAAACAAACATGGCCCTTGAGAGCTGTTAACTTCCCGTTATAAATAAATGATCTTATCATAGATCCGTTGTAGTATTGGAATGTATAAAAATAGAAACAACAACATTATGCGCCATTAAAATTGTATAATAATGAAAAGAACAACCCTATAAGCCTTTTTTTTGCATTTCGTTTACTTATCAAATCCGGCTCTACAATCTAGTTTGATTTTGTAGTCCAAATAATCCCGTTCATGACGTATGTGGAATAATAGTAATTATTGAAACAAAAAAATTATGCAAACAATCGAAATAACTTTATCCCCACCAGTCCAATGCATAAAATCTTTGTAGTATTTAGAATCATTCATGAACATCACTATAAAATGATTAAAACATTTACGGCTTCTGTATAAATTAAAAGTTTTCTAACAGGTATACACCATTGGTATCGTGTCTTTTGACTATATTTTTTTTAGTAAATGCCAGGTAATCAAAAATTGGATCCCAAAACCGTTTCGAAATGACAAGTGACATGTTCTGATCCGTCATAATGCAATTAATGAAATAAATTTCATGTATTTACATCAATCTCACCAAATAAAATAACTTAAAATGATATATCACACACATCATTTTGAAACTATATTTTGAACTTAATTCTGGTACCTACCACTACTCATTTTTTTGTAATTTGACTGTTCATTTTTTTTACTTTTATAATTTAACTGTTCTTTCCTTTTTAGAAGTATAGGGTATCAGAGGAATCATGATTTGAATCTCTATTTTTTTTCTTTTATATGAGGATAATCACAAATAAAAATAAATAACATGTACTAAAGTTATAATATTCCACAATCAAATTTATGTAAGCATTACTTGATAAATTCCTCATTTTAAGTATAATTTTTTCAGCATCTTTTTTAAAGAAATGCCTAAATTTCCAATTAAAAACTAAAATTGCAACTAAATATTTGAAATGTTTTTTTTAATCTAAAATAGGTCTCCAATATTTTTTTATATTAATTTATTATCTATTAATTTGGATCAATAAAATATGATAGGGGTGAATGCTTAATATTTATATATGATCTTATAAGCCATAAAGTAAAGATAAATAATTATATATATGAATTCAGGTCCATTCAGGTCTAGACCGGATTTTTTCAGGTCTAGACCGGATTGTTTCTGGTCTTGGAGTGGACCAAACCGAACACCGGATTTTTTCAATTATAAGGACCGGAGACCGGACCAGGTATGTTCAGTCCGGTCCGGTCCAGGTCTTGGACCGGTAGACCCGGTCCAGTCCGGGTTACAGGTCTAAACTGGAATTTTGTGCAGCCCTATACATCAACAACTCTATCATTATCAGAAATTATAAAATTAAATTGCATTTTTTATGGACGATAACTCGAAACGCTAAATAATTTAGAAAGAATGCCCAAAATACACCACTTTCCACCTTCAACTGCCCAAAATGCCCAGATGCGCTCGAACCGCCCAAAATACCCACGAAATACGCATTTTAGGGATGCGTATTCAGCCTTTTAAATTTTAACAAAGAATACGCATGTTGAACATGCATATTCACTTTTGATTTTACAAAGGATACGCATGTTCAACATGCGTATTCACAAAAAAACAAAAAGTGAATAGGCATGTTGAACATGCGTAGTCTTTGTTAAAATTTTAAAAACTGAACCCGCATCCCCCACATGCGTATTCAGTGGGTAAAAAAGACGGAACATCCCGCCAATAGCTATTTTGGACAGATTTTCCCAAATGGTGGGCATTTTGGTTTTTCACCCAATAATTGATGTCTTAGAGTAAAGTAATTGCATATGTTTTGCATTACCATTGATATTAATTTTTAACAATAAATTTATCAAAAGTTTCTAATACCCAAATAATGATTAAACTAACTTTCCACTAGATTTTCGTGAAACATCATATACGCATTTTAAATTTGTAATGGTTTAAATTTTTTTAATAATTATTCTTATCATTAAATATTTTTTTCTTTAAAATATCACTATTAATTTTAATAAAGAAATTATTATGAAATTTGCTTATTTTAGTTTAATAAAAAAATATTATGAAAATATGACTTATAAGGTCTCCCAATAAACTAAATAAATGTGTACTACATTTAGAGTGGTGTATTCAATTGACATTTTTAAGGATTTTTTTGAATTTTGAAAATCTTAGGGTATTCAATTTAGATTCTAATTTTTTTTAAGATCTGTTGTTATTCAATAGAGATTGAAAAAAGTCTTTTAAAATTTGGGGTATTCAAATTAGATTTTAAAAATTACATTAAAATTTGGTGGTATTCAATTTGGATTTTAAAAAATCCAAAATCTGGTGGTATTCAAAACTCCATGGATTTTTTTGTATTTTATAAAATTGTAGATTTTAATGGATTTGCTAGTGTATTTTATATTTTCAGAAATCTTATAAAAATCCAAGAGATTTTGATGGATTTGTAGAAATCACTATTCAAATCAGCAAAACTCTACGAGTAGAGATGAGAAAATAATCCGATCTGACGGATATCCGATCCGAAACACGAAATTTTGGATATACCGAACCCGATTTTTTGGATTTGTATTTGGATATGGATTTAATTTTTAAACCCGAAAATTTTTGGATTTGAATTTGGATTTGGATATTAGGAATACCGATCCGAAACCCGATCCGAAATCTGAAATGCTATCCGAACCCGATCCGAACCTGAAACCCGAAAAAAACCCGAATTAATAAATATATACATATATATATATATTATATAATATTAGAATTTTATATATTACATATTATAATATTATATATAATATATATATATATATTCTATAATTTACCTTATACATATTATTATTATATAAAATATATATTCTATAATTTACCTTATACATATTATTATATAATTTTTTAAACATATATTTTTATATTTATGTTAAAAATTAATTAATTATATAGTTTAATGAAATATAATTATTCAATCATTTAAATGGGTGATAAGGTTTATAAGGTTAAAAAAATATATTTTAGTAATAAATCTAAAAAACTGTGTATCAATTGATTAGTTGATTTTTTAAATATTAGTTATACATATAATAACACAATTAATGATGTGGTGGAGTGGTTGAAAATGACACGTTAAAACTCTTTTTCTACAAGTCGCGTGTTCGATCCCAAACATTTGCAATATCATTAATTATACAAATTTTCAGATTTCGGGTTGGGTTCGGGTATGAATATCCAATTCAAAAAACTTCGTGTTTCGGATATACCGAATACGATCCGAAATCCGCTGAATCGGGTTCGGGTATTCATTTTTAGGTATTTTTCGGGTTCGGGTCGGGTTCAGATATGGATTAAATTTTCGGGTTTGGATATGGATTCTGCAATACCCGACCCGATCCGACCCGATTGTCATCCCTATCTACGAGATTTATTAAACAACTCCGCTAAAATCCGCTTATACAATTAAAATCAGCCAAAATCAGCAGCATTCATTCAAAATCGATGAATTGTTATAAATACTCTAAAGTTTGAATTGAATACACCCTCCTTAGTTTCTAATATAAATTTTCAAAAATTTCTTAAACATAAAAGCGACTAAATTATATGTTTAGGATGATTTGGATGTACGTACTCATTTTAGAGTTGTATTGGTGTACACTTTTTCTTATATATAATTTTAAAATTATTTTAATTATTATTTATCTTACAAAAAACTAATATTTCTAAATTATTGTTTTTTAAAATTGCTCTTTTGGATTATAAGTAATATTTTGAATATCATCATATTTTTATTATGTTTTTAAATTCAAATTGAATATGTCAAGATTTTGATAGATTTTTTAAATCTGGATAAAATATAATCAGAATTTAATGAAATTATTAAAATTCAAATTAAATAACTCCGGATTGAATACCATGAATTTTTAAAGATCCTTGAAAATCTTGATTTAATACACTAATGTTTAGTTTTAATCTACACCATCCATTTAATCATCTATCCACCTCAAGGTAATCAACACCGTCCGTTTACTCATTAAAATGAATATTTTCATCAACTTTTTCATAATATCAATATTTTTGAATCACAGCTGCTCTGCAAGAGAGAGAGGGAGTACATTCATACAATTCTCAACAACTGCTCGGACAAAGAGAGGGTAATGATTCATTGCTTCTAAATCATTTATTTATCATGAATTCTTGATTACTATTATTGTTTATGTGTTTGAATTTGAAAGTTTAATTCTTTATATATGTGACAAGCTCAATGTTTAATTCTGTTTAAACTAATATGTGATGATCTTAAATTTTGATTTTTTTATTTCTTCTTTTATATGTGATAGGCACAAAATTTGATCTTTCTTGGATTGAAACCGTGATAAAGCTTGAATCTTTATAAGAATAATGAGCTACAAAAATGTTGATCATTGGAGTAATCTTCCTGCAAGGCTTTTTATATTTATTGCACAAAGGTTTAGTTTTCTTGGCCATTTTTTTCGATTATGGAAGAACTCAGCTAGTGATCTCGAGAAGCCTTGTTTACCTCCCGCCAGCTTGCCATTACTTAGTGAAGGTCACAATGATTCTAACAATGTAGAAACACATGATAGTGGTTCTGATTTTAATGGTTGGAGTGATCTTCCCCCTGAAATTCTTGTTCTTATTTCGCGGAAGTTTAGTTTACTCAGTGATTATTATAGATTTATTGCTGTTTGCAAATCATGGAGGGATTCAGTTAGTGAACTTGAGAAGCCTTGTTTGCCTTTAACAGGAGTTCCATTTCTTTTCTTGCTGAAGATGTTGCTCCTGGAGCTATGCTTGCATATGACCCCAGTCAAGAAAATGACAGGAATGATAATAAAGAGTACCACAAATACGATCATAGCAAAAATTCAGTTGGTAGTAGTCGTGGTTTGTTCAGTCTTTTAACCCGTAAAACATACTCCATTCACTTACCAGAAGCTGCTGGAAGACTAGTATTGGGGACTAATAAAGGATGGCTCGTAACTCTAGGCAGAGATTTGCAAATAAACCTCTTGCATCCGCTGTTGAACCACCAAATCTCACTTCCTAACATGCTTACCTTTCCTGATTGGAATTCCTTCCATAAACGCTATGAGCCTGAAAATGCTGCTGACTTTTATATCCGGAAAGTTGCTGTATCTTCTAATATACTAAATGAAGATCCAGCTTTTCGCTTATATCATCACCACCCAAGCCCTTCTCCTACTGTTATGACTATATATGGAAGTAATTCGATTTTAGGTTTTGCTAGATTGGGAGACAATGTGTGGACAGATGTGGACGTTTCTTCGCGCAACTTTGATGATGTTGTTTACCATGAAGGGAATTTTTTTGCAGTAGATTGTCATGGGAGTGTATTTGTGTGTGGCATTAATGATGAAGGAGGAGGAGATATCCGAGGAACAGAAATCGCATCGCTTAGACCTACTAAAGAATGGGACAAAAGTACTTGGTTAAATCAACATCAGGATCTAGTCTTTTGTTACTTGTGCGGTATCTTAAGAAAACGCTGATTAAATACCGCACAACTAATTTCTCCGTATGGAGGTTGGATATGGAAAATTCTGAGGCTCTTGAGAATATTTCATACACTTTGAAAGAAGTGAATGACTTGGGGAACGAGGCTTTATTTGTTGGAAATGCTTCATCCACAGCTATATTATCATCAGAAATCATAAAGCCAAACTGCATCTATTTTACGGATGACCACCGGGAAGGCTACTACCGTGATGGAGGCGGCCATGACATGGGGATCTTCAGCATGGAGCATCACACAATTGAACCCCATTTTCAAGGAAAATCCTACCATCCCATCTCGCCTCCACTTTGGTATATTTGATATGCAACAGCAAAGTCGATCTGCAATTTGATAATCTTGGCACGACACTGCATTTTTTTCATTCTGTATCATTCCCGTTTAGGCAGAGAATTGTAATTTTGAACTTGAGTACTTGGTAACTATTGTATTGTTTTATGAAATAATGTCATTTTTTAAAGGAAGAATATGGTTGCTCTTTGTAAATTAAGTTCAAGTATGGTACTTTTATAAATTAAGTTTTTTTTAAGTGTTATTCGCAGTTTATGCTAGGCGGCTTCAACTAATTCTTTGACTGGAAATGAACTCAATTGCATAAAGGTCTGGGCCATGTTATGTAATGCCATAGACATTCTGTTGTCAATAATCTTATGTTGCAGGCTTCTTTGAGCTGGTATCTATTCTGTTGTCAGATGATTCTGTATGTGCATTATCCATATCATGTATGAGCATTGACAGCATTTTGGCCGATGATGCTTTGGATTGTTTGGAATATTTTTTAATTAGAATGTTTTTTAATCTGAGGCGTGTGTTCTAATATTTTTCTAGCATATTTATGAGGATGTTGTTTGAGGTTTTCAAGTTATGTCATGCTGTTAATAGTGTGCATTCTTGTGCTTTATAACACGAGGAGCTTAATGTTGACTTTCCATTATTTGAGGTAAAATTGTAATTATATAATGGGACTCCAAAATAGATTATCATTGTAGACGGGAGACGATGAACTATGCTTTAGTTGACAAGGTTGAATGATTATGTTCATTCATTCTATTAACTCTAAATTTAGGGAACAAGGATACTTGTACCAGAAGAAAAAATCACTTAACATCCAGAAAAAAATCTGTTTGATCTGATACATATAAGAACCTGTAAAAAGGCCTTCTTTCTCGATGTGAAAGAGTTAGATATATGTATGTACATTACATATAATTTGAGTTGATAGTACTATACTTTCTCTTTAGGATTTGCTTGCCATATTTCCGAATCTGAAATTTTCTTTATTATAGCTCTCTACATATGGAATTTATGTTCTGTATAAGTGGATCTATTTGTTGCAGTAACTTGTCATGCTTGTGTTTGTAGCTAGAGATGGTGGTGCTTAATCTATGGGGTTTTCTGGGGACGATCCTCGTGACTGTGGTGTACAACCATTGTTTTGAGTTACATATTTATTTTCTTTAGAGCTAGTACATACAATACTAACATTTATATACAAAGAATCTAGTGATAGTCAGGACGTCATAGCACTCAAGGAAGCACTAGACCTGTAAAATAATAAGGAAATAACTTGGCTATAAAAGCTTTCTAGATTTTAAAACTGGATCCCTGCAGGTTTTTGATCGATTTAAGGATGCTTTCTAAATCCTTAAAGCAAGAGATCCTGAAGATGCAAAATTTTCGTATGGATTATTTTACATTCATTGTACTTTCTGGCATGATATATTTTGTTTTCTCATCTGCTTAACAGGGTTGAAGCTTACGAGCCTGGTTGAGGCTGCTCAGAATTATCATGTGGTTCTAGATAAGAAAATAGGAAATTGTGCAACGGAGTCCAAGATTTGAAAGTTGTTTATGCTCACGATTTTATTATCTAACATATCCGTATCATTATATGGCAGGAAATATTAGAGTTTACTGTAGAATCAGACCATTTCTTTCGGGCCAAAGTCGGAAACAGAACACTATTGATTATATGGGTGAGAATGGTCATTTGGTGGTCAAGAATCCGTCGAGGCAAGGCAAGGCTAGCTAGTCATCGTCTCTTTAAGTTTAATAGTGTTTGGTCCTGCTGCAAGTCAAGGTATCGTTAAACTTGCGCAAATAACGTTAACAAATTTGGGATGAGTACTTGCAACGAATTTCAGTAGAATTTAGTCAGTCGATTTAGTACGGTCAAATTTAGCTAACCACATCCCTTATTTTCAACTTTCTTTTTTGTTTAGCATTATGTAGACATTGAAGTGCAATCCTAGTTTTTTAACTTACTACACCTTAGAGCAACTTCAACAAGTTAGCTATTTAAGATCCTAAACTCAAATTTAGGGAATATTGTATAAAATAGAGCTCCAACAGCATCATAATCCTTTCTTAAAAAGTTAGCATCCTAATCCTTCCTTAAAAAGTTAGCATCCTCCCTCATCCTTATTTATAAGTAATCTATAGTGAATCATTACCTTCATTTTAATAATAAAAAATCCAATTCTCTCTCTTTCTCCATATCAAATGCATAACAATATTATTAGAATCCACTTATAAGTAATGTTGTTGGAGTTGACATACAATAAAATACCTTAAAAACACTAGAATTCATTTTTATAATAATATTTTTAAGGAACATGTTAGCACTCTATTGGAGTTGCTCTCAGGGATATGTGTTCTCGCTAACTGTGTTTACTAATTCATTTTTATAGGGTTTCAACTATTAAGTTTGTGTCCATTGTTGTGGGCAAGTAGGACTTTTTATGTAAAAGTAGATCCTCCAGCTAGAGGTTTTAATTTCTTCTTAGTAGTGCCCTAGTTGACTTGAACTTACTAATAATTTAAGGGAGGGTTGGATCATGTCCAGAATAGAATTGAGAAAGGGAAATGAGTAGAAAATAAAGGATTGATCTAGAATTGTTTAATTGCTTGGTTCGGATCCTGAAACGGAATAAAAACCTTATCTGAATACATTTATTTTTTATTTTTATTATTAGCGATCTCAATATATTCAAATGTATTATATTTTTAACAATATAATATATTGGTATTATAAACTAACATAATTAACTATGGTATTATAATCTAACATAATTAACTATTCAATAGCACCATTACTTTTTTTAATAAATTAACATATAAATTTATATCAAAATTATTTTTAATTTATAAAAACTAAATAATTTTTAATTTTTAATTTTTAATTTTTAAAATTAATTTGCATATTGATCTATTTTTTTGGTCAAATATTTAAATTATAATTGAAATAAAAAAAAAACAAAAGTGGGAAGAGAGTCCAAATATCTAGTGCGGTGGGGAATGGAGTTTGAGTAATTTGGGATAAACTTACGACTAAAAAAGGGAAAAGGAAATGACCGATTTTACTAAACAAATATCAACAAAGGGAATGAGCGCACTTATTTTAAATTTCCTTTCCCTTTGTTGAATAACCTGTATCAAACGCCCCCTAACTTGAATTAGTCGGAAGCATTAGCACTTTTGTTTGAATTTTGTTTATTTAATCTTATAACTTTGAAAAAACAATAACCAATTAATGAGGAATTAGCATACCCACTCCCGCGGTTCGTAGTCTAATCCCTTATTTCAGAGTTTTAGAATGGATGGAAAACAAGTGTAGAGTAGGTAAAATTAATTTCAGTTTCACTCGTAATTATATCCCCAAGTCTTTTAAGAAACGAAAGTAATTGAAGATTAATGCATATTTGACATATTTTCGCTTAAAAAATGGGATGGAAGTATTTTATTTCTTAATAACTTCCTTCATTCTCTTTTAAAAACTCGGAAGAAAAGCCTAAGTAACCCCCTTTATATTTTTTTAAGAAGGGTGTAAATAAATGAGGTAATTCATCATTTCTAAATCGAATCTTGTTTCCCTCGATTGAGGAATAGTAAAATTGGCATTCTCTCAGTTACAATGATCAACGTTTTTCTATAATAGATCTTTAGTTAAAATTAATACATAGTTGAAATTAACTCAATCTTTTTTTTAACTTTCCAATTTCTTTCTTATTTATTTGAATTTCTCTCAATTAATCTATTAGAATAAATTTTCTACATATATGTCACGTCTTTCAATCCAACCGACAAAAGCCCAGAATTTTTTATCCGAATATATATATGCAAGTTTTGAGTAATAGCCATAATTTTATTGTATTCCTTGGCCATGTTTGTTTAATGGTATTAAACAGGGGATAGAATTATAATCCTTTAAATTTTTCAATCCCATGTTTGTTTTGTAAAAAATTATTGAAGAGTTTATCCAAAGATTATAATCCTTTAAATTATCATATCCCATGTTTGTTTTGTTTGAGAAGAGGATAGGACTATAATCCCATCTAATGCTTGGTGGGAGGAGGTATTGTTTTATCCCCTCCTACAAGTCATTTTTAAAAGATTATAATCCCTCTCATTGTTATCTCATATTAAACAAACATAGGATTGGAAAATTTAAAGGACTATATTACAATCCCAAGTACTATCCCACAAAACAAACATAGGATAAAGTTTTAAAGGATTATATTCCAATCCTACATTTAATCCTTTCAAACAAACTTAGGATAAGATTATTTAATGCATAGGACTAATTTTGATGAGATTAGTTATCCCTGGATTATTATCCCGGGATTAAAATCCCACGAAACAAACATGGCCCTTGAGAGCTGTTAACTTCCCGTTATAAATAAATGATCTTATCATAGATCCGTTGTAGTATTGGAATGTATAAAAATGGAAACAACAACATTATGCGCCATTAAAATTGTATAATAATGAAAAGAACAACCCTATAAGCCTTTTTTTTGCATTTCGTTTACTTATCAAATCCGGCTCTACAATCTAGTTTGATTTTGTAGTCCAAATAATCCCGTTCATTGACGTATGTGGAATAATAGTAATTATTGAAACAAAAAAATTATGCAAACAATCGAAATAACTTTATCCCCACCAGTCCAATGCATAAAATCTTTGTAGTATTTAGAATCATTCATGAACATCACTATAAATGATTAAAACATTTACGGCTTCTGTATAAATTAAAAGTTTCTAACAGGTATACACCATTGGTATCGTGTCTTTTGATTATATTTTTTTTAGTAAATGCCAGGTAATCAAAAATTGGATCCCAAAACCGTTTCGAAATGACAAGTGACATGTTCTGATCCGTCATAATGCAATTAATGAAATAAATTTCATGTATTTACATCAATCTCACCAAATAAAATAACTTAAAATAATATATCACGCACATCATTTTGAAACTATATTTTGAACTTAATTCTGGTACCTACCACTACTCATTTTTTTGTAATTTGAGACTGTTCATTTTTTTACTTTTATAATTTAACTGTTATTTCCTTTTTAGAAGTATAGGGTATCAGAGGAATCATGATTTGAATCACTATTTTTTTCTTTTATATGAGGATAATCACAAATAAAAATAAATAACATGTACTAAAGTTATAATATTCCACAATCAAATTTATGTAAGCATTACTTGATAAATTCCTCATTTTAAGTATAATTTTTTCAGCATCTTTTTAAAGAAATGCCTAAATTTCCAATTAAAAACTAAAATTGCAACTAAATATTGGAAATGTTTTTTTTAATCTAAAATAGGTCTCCAATATTTTATTATATTAATTTATTATCTATTAATTTGGATCAATAAAATATGATAGGGGTGAATGTTTAATATTTATATATGATCTTATAAGCCATAAAGTAAAGATAAATAATTATATATATGAATTCAGGTCCATTCAGGTCTAGACCGGATTTTTTCAGGTCTAGACCGGATTGTTTCAGGTCTTGGACTGGACCGAACCGAACACCGGATTTTTTCAATTATAAGGACCGGAGACCGGACCAGGTATGTTCAGTCCGGTCTCGGTCCAGGTCTTGGACCGGTAGACCCGGTCCATTCCGGGTTACAGGTCTAAACTGGAATTTTGTGCAGCCCTATACATCAACAACTCTATCATTATCAGAAATTATAAAATTAAATTGCTATTTTTATGGACGATAACTCGAAACGCTAAATAATTTAGAAAGAATGCCCAAAATACACCACTTTCCACCTTCAACTGCCCAAAATGCCCAGATGCGCTCGAACCGCCCAAAATACCCACGAAATACGCATTTTAGGGATGCGTATTCAGCCTTTTAAATTTTAACAAAGAATACGCATGTTGAACATGCATATTCACTTTTGATTTTACAAAGGATACGCATGTTCAACATGCGTATTCACAAAAAAACAAAAGTGAATACGCATGTTGAACATGCGTAGTCTTTGTTAAAATTTTAAAAACTGAACCCGCATCCCCCACATGCGTATTCAGTGGGTAAAAAAGACGGAACATCCCGCCAATAGATATTTTGGGCAGATTTTCCCAAATGGTGGGCATTTTGGTTTTTCACCCAATAATTGATGTCTTAGAGTAAAGTAATTGCATATGTTTTGCATTACCATTGATATTAATTTTTAACAATAAATTTTTCAAAAGTTTCTAATACCCAAATAATGATTAAACTAACTTTCCACTAGATTTTCGTGAAACATCATATACGCATTTTAAATTTGTAATGGTTTAAATTTTTTTAATAATTATTCTTATCATTAAATATTTTTTTCTTTAAAATATCACTATTAATTTTTAATAAAGAAATTATTATGAAATTTGCTTATTTTAGTTTTATAAAAAAATATTATGAAAAGATGACTTATAAGGTCTCCAATAAACTAAACTAATGTGTACTACATTTAGAGTGGTGTATTCAATTGACATTTTTAAGGATTTTTTTGAATTTTGAAAATCTTAGGGTATTCAATTTAGATTCTAATTTTTTTAAGATCTGTTGTTATTCAATAGAGATTGAAAAAAGTCTTTTAAAATTTGGGGTATTCAAATTAGATTTAAAAATTACATTAAAATCTTGGTGGTATTCAATTTGGATTTTAAAAAATCCAAAAATCTGGTGGTATTCAAAACTCCATGGATTTTTTTGTATTTTATAAAATTGTAGATTTTAATGGATTTGCTAGCGTATTTTATATTTTCAGAAATCTTATAAAAATCCAAGAGATTTTGATGGATTTGTAGAAATCACTATTCAAATCAGCAAAACTCTACGAGTAGAGATGGAAAATAATCCGATCTGACGGATATCCGATCCGAAACACGAAATTTTGGATATACCGAACCCGATTTTTTGGATTGTATTTGGATATGGGATTTAATTTTTAAACCCGAAAATTTTTGGATTTGAATTTGGATTTGGATATTAGGAATACCGATCCGAAACCCGATCCGAAATCTGAAATGCTATCCGAACCCGATCCGAACCTGAAACCCGAAAAAAAAACCCGAATTAATAAATATATACATATATATATATATTATATAATATTAGAATTTTATATATTACATATTATAATATGTATATATAATATATATATATTCTATAATTTACCTTATACATATTATTATTATATAAAATATATATTCTATAATTTACCTATACATATTATTATATAATTTTTTAAACATATATTTTTATATTTATGTTAAAAATTAATTAATTATATAGTTAATGAAATATAATTATTCAATCATTTAAATGGGTGATAAGGGTTTATAAGGTTAACAAAACATATTTTAGTAATAAATCTAAAAAACTGTGTATCAATTGATTAGTTGATTTTTAAATATTAGGTATACATATAATAACACAATTAATGATGTGGTGGAGTGGTTGAAAATGACACTTAAACTCTTTTTCTACAAGTCGCGTGTTCGATCCAAACATTTTGCAATATCATTAATTATACAAATTTTCAGATTTCGGGTTCGGGTTCGGGTATGAATATCCAATTCAAAAAACTTCGTGTTTCGGATATACCCGAATACGATCCGAAATCCGCTGAATCGGGTTCGGGTATTCATTTTTAGGTATTTTTCGGGTTGGATATGGATTCTGCAATACCCGACCCGATCCGACCCGATTGTCATCCCTATCTACCGAGATTTTAAACAACTCCGCTAAAATCCGCTTATACAATTAAAATCAGCCAAAATCAGCAGCATTCATTCAAAATCGATGAATTGTTATAAATACTCTAAAGTTTGAATTGAATACACCCTCCTTAGTTCTAATATAAAATTTTCAAAAATTTCTTAAACATAAAAGCGACTAAATTATATGTTTAGGATGATTTGGATGCACGTACTTATTTTAGAGTTGTATTGGTGTACACCTTTTTCTTATATATAATTTTAAAATTATTTTAATTATTATTTATCTTACAAAAAACTAATATTTCTAAATTATTGTTTTTTAAAATTGCTCTTTTGGATTATAAGTAATATTTTGAATATCATCATATTTTAATTATGTTTTTAAATCCAAATTGAATATGTCAAGATTTGATAGATTTTTAAATCTGGATAAAATATAATCAGAATTTAATGAAATTATTAAAATTCAAATTAAATAACTCCGGATTTTAAAAGATTTTAAAAAATCTAAATTGAATACCATGAATTTTTAAAGATCCTTGAAAATCTTGATTTAATACACTAATGTTTAGTTTTAATCTACACCATCCATTAATCATCTATCCACCTCAAGGTAATCAACCCGAGAGGGAGTACATTCATACAATTCTCAACAACTGCTCGGACAAAGAGAGGGTAATGATTCATTGCTTCTAAATCATTTATTATCATGAATTCTTGATTACTATTATTGTTTATGTGTTTGAATTTGAAAGTTTAATTCTTTATATATGTGACAAGCTCAATGTTTAATTCTGTTTAACTAATATGTGATGATCTTAAATTTTGATTTTTTTATTTCTTCTTTTATATGTGATAGGGCACAAAATTTGATCTTTCTTGGATTGAAACCGTGATAAAGCTTGAATCTTTATAAGAATAATGAACTACAAAAATGTTGATCATTGGAGTAATCTTCCTGCAAGGCTTTTTATATTTATTGCACAAAGGTTTAGTTTTCTTGGCCATTTTTTTCGATTATGGAAGAACTCAGCTAGTGATCTCGAGAAGCCTTGTTTTACCTCCCGCCAGCTTGCCATTACTTAGTGAAGGTCACAATGATTCTAACAATGTAGAAACACATGATAGTGGTTCTGATTTTAATGGTTGGAGTGATCTTCCCCCTGAAATTCTTGTTCTTATTTCGCGGAAGTTTAGTTTACTCAGTGATTTTGCTGTGGAGTTCCAGGAGCAAAAAATTCCTGCTTTATTCCATGGCTTTTGCAGAACTCTTCCATTATCAAATTCTTGAACTCAGTGCCATTATCACTCCTTAAAATTTTCACAGAATCTTTGACCATTTTATCCAGCTGTTTGACATGATCAATCAAGATAGATGTACAATGATAATCTATTTTGAGTCCCATTTATATAATTACAATTTTACCTCAAATAATGAAAGTCAACATTAAGCTCCTCGTGTTATAAAGCACAAGAATGCACACTATTAACAACATGACATAACTTGAAAACCTCAAACACATCCTCATAAATATGGTACAAGTATCCTTGTTCCCTAAATTTAGAGTTAATAGAATGAATGAACATAATCATTCACCTTGTAAACTAAAGCATAGTTCATCGTCGAAAGTACAATGAATGTAAAATAATCCATACGAAAATTTTGCATCTTCAGGATCTCTTGCTTTAAGGGATTTAGAAAGCATCCTTAAATCGATCAAAAACCTGCAGGGATCCAGTTTTAAAATCTAGAAAGCTTTATAGCCAAGTTATTTCCTTATTATTTTACAGGTCTAGTGCTTCCTTGAGTGCTATGACGTCCTGACTATCACTAGATTCTTTGTATATAAATGTTAGTATTGTATGTACTAGCTCTAAAGAAAATAAATATGTAACTCAAAACAATGGTTGTACACCACAGTCACGAGGATCGTCCCCAGAAAACCCATAGATTAAGCACCACCATCTCTAGCTACAAACACAAGCATGACAAGTTACTGCAACAAAATAGATCCACTTATACTGAACATAAATTCCATATGTAGAGAGCTATAATAAAGAAAAATTTCAGATTCGGAAATATGGCAAGCAAATCCTAAAAGAGAAAGTAATAGTACTATCAACTCAAATTATATGGTAATGTACATACATATATCTAACTCTTCACATCGAGAAAGAAGGCCTTTTTACAGGTTCTTATATGTATCAGATCAAACAGATTTTTTTCTGGATGTTAAGTGATGTTTTCTTCTAAATAACGTTAACAAAATTTGGGATGAGTACTTGCAACGAATTCAGTAGAATTTAGTCAGTCGATTTAGTACGGTCAAATTTAGCTAACCACATCCCTTATTTTCAACTTTCTTTTTTTGTTTAGCATTATGTAGACATTGAAGTGCAATCCCAGTTTTTAACTTACTACACCTTAGAGCAACTCCAACAAGTTAGCTATTTAAGATCCTAAACTCAAATTTAGGGAATATTGTATAAAATAGAGCTCCAACAGCATCATAATCCTTTCTTAAAAAGTTAGCATCCTAATCCTTCCTTAAAAAGTTAGCATCCTCCCCTCATCCCTTATTTATAAGTAATCTATAGTGAATCATTACCTTCATTTTAATAATAAAAAATCCAATCTCTCTCTTTCTCCATATCAAATGCATAACAATATTATTAGGATCCACTTATAAGGAATGTTGTTGGAGTTGACATACAATAAATACCTTAAAACACTAGAATTCATTTTTATAATAATATTTTTAAGGAACATGTTAGCACTCTATTGGAGTTGCTCTCAGGGATATGTGTTCTCGCTAACTGTGTTTACTAATTCATTTTTATAGGGTTTCAACTATTAAGTTTGTGTCCATTGTTGTGGGCAAGTAGGACTTTTTATGTAAAAGTAGATCCTCCAGCTAGAGGTTTTAATTTCTTCTTAGTAGTGCCCTAGTTGACTTGAACTTACTAATAATTTAAGGGAGGGTTGGATCATGTCCAGAATAGAATTGAGAAAGGGAAATGAGTAGAAAATAAAGGATTGATCTAGAATTGTTTTAATTGCTTGGTTCGGATCCTGAAACGGAATAAAAACCTTATCTGAATACATTTATTTTTTATTTTTATTATTAAGCGATCTCAATATATTCAAATGTATTATATTTTTAACAATATAATATATTGGTATTATAAACTAACATAATTAACTATGGTATTATAATCTAACATAATTAACTATTCAATAGCCACCATTACTTTTTTTAATAAATTAACATATAAATTTATATCAAATTATTTTTAATTTATAAAAACTAAATAATTTTTAATTTTTAATTTTTAATTTTTAAAATTAATTTTGCATATTGATCTATTTTTTTGGTCAAATATTTAAATTATAATTGAAATAAAAAAAACAAAAGTGGGAAAGAGAGTCCAAATATCTAGTGCGGTGGGGAATGGAGTTTGAGTAATTTGGGATAAACTTACGACTAAAAAGGGAAAAGGAAATGACCGATTTTACTAAACAAATATCACAAAGGGAATGAGCCCACTTATTTTAATTTCCTTTCCCTTTGTTGAATAACCTGTATCAAACGCCCCCTAACTTGAATTAGTCGGAAGCATTCACTTTTGTTTGAATTTTGTTTATTTAATCTTATAACTTTGAAAAAACAATAACCAATTAATGAGGAATTAGCATACCCACTCCCGCGTTCGTAGTCTAATCCCTTATTTCAGAGTTTTAGAAATGGATGGAAAACAAGTGTAGAGTAGGTAAAATTAATTTCAGTTTCACTCGTAATTAATCCCCAAGTCTTTTAAAAACGAAAGTAATTGAAGATTAATGCATATTTGACATATTTTCGCTTAAAAAATGGGATGGAAGTATTTTATTCTTAATCACTTCCTTCATTCTCTTTTAAAACTCGGGAGAAAAGCCTAAGTAACCCCCTTTTATATTTTTTAAGAAGGGTGTAAATAATGAGGTAATTCATCATTTCTAAATCGAATCTTGTTTCGCTCGATTGAGGAATAGTAAAATTGGCATTCTCTCAGTTACAATGATCAACGTTTTCTATAATAGATCTTTAGTTAAAATAATACATAGTTAAAATTAACTCAATCTTTTTTTTTAACTTTCCAATTTCTTTCTTATTTATTTGAATTTCTCTCAATTAATCTATTAGAATAAATTTTCTACATATATGTCACGTCTTTCAATCCAACCGACAAAAGCCCAGAATTTTTTATCCGAATATATATATGCAAGTTTTGAGTAATAGCCATAATTTTTTTGTATTCCTTGGCCATGTTTGTTTAATGGTATTAAACAGGGGATAGATTATAATCCTTTAAATTTTTCAATCCCATGTTTTTTTGTAAAAAATTATTGAAGAGTTATCCAAGGATTATAATCCTTTAAATTATCATATCCCATGTTTGTTTTGTTTGAGAAGAGGATAGGACTATAATCCCATCTAATGCTTGGTGGGAGGAGGTATTGTTTTATCCCCTCCTACAAGTCATTTTTTAAAAGATTATAATCCCTCTCATTGTTATCTCATATTAAACAAACATAGGATTGGAAAATTTAAAGGACTATATTACAATCCCAAGTACTATCCCACAAAACAAACATAGGATAAAGTTTTAAAGGATTATATTCCAATCCTACATTTAATTCTTTCAAACAAACTTAGGATAAGATTATTTAATCCATAGGACTAATTTGATGATATTAGTTATCCCTGGATTATTATCCCGGGATTAAAATCCCACGAAACAAACATGGCCCTTGAGAGCTGTTAACTTCCCGTTATAAATAAATGATCTTATCATAGATCCGTTGTAGTATTGGAATGTATAAAAATGAAACAACAACATTATGCGCCATTAAATTGTATAATGAAAAGACAACCCTATAAGCCTTTTTTTTTGCATTTCGTTTACTTATCAAATCCGGCTCTACAATCTAGTTTGATTTTGTAGTCCAAATAATCCCGTTCATGACGTATGTGGAAATAGTAATTATTGAAACAAAAAAATTATGCAAACAATCGAAATAACTTTATCCCCACCAGTCCAATGCATAAAATCTTTGTAGTATTTAGAATCATTCATGAACATCACTATAAAATGATTAAAACATTTACGGCTTCTGTATAATTAAAAGTTTCTAACAGGTATACACCATTGGTATCGTGTCTTTTGACTATATTTTTTTAGTAAATGCCAGGTAATCAAAAATTGGATCCCAAAACCGTTTCGAAATGACAAGTGACATGTTCTGATCCGTCATAATGCAATTAATGAAATAAATTTCATGTATTTACATCAATCTCACCAAATAAAATAACTTAAAAGATATATCACCACATCATTTTGAAACTATATTTTGAACTTAATTCTGGTACCTACCACTACTCATTTTTTGTAATTTGACTGTTCATTTTTTTTACTTTTATAATTTAACTGTTCTTTCCTTTTTAGAAGTATAGGGTATCAGAGGAATCATGATTTGAATCCTATTTTTTTTCTTTATATGAGGATAATCACAAATAAAAATAAATAACATGTACTAAAGTTATAATATTCCACAATCAAATTTATGTAAGCATTACTTGATAAATTCCTCATTTTAAGTATTTTTTTCAGCATCTTTTTTAAAGAAATGCCTAAATTTCCAATTAAAAACTAAAATTGCAACTAAATATTTGAAATGTTTTTTTAATCTAAAATAGGTCTCCAATATTTTATTATATTAATTTATTATCTATTAATTTGGATCAATAAAATATGATAGGGGTGAATGTTAATATTTATATTATCTTATAAGCCATAAAGTAAAGATAAATAATTATATATATGAATTCAGTCCATTCAGGTCTAGACCGGATTTTTCAGGTCTAGACCGGATTGTTTCAGGTCTTGGAGTGGACCGAACCGAACACCGGATTTTTTCAATTATAAGGACCGGAGACCGGACCAGGTATGTTCAGTCCGGTCCGGTCCAGGTCTTGGACCGGTAGACCCTCCAGTCCGGATTACAGGTCTAAACTGGAATTTTGTGCAGCCCTATACATCAACAACTCTATCATTATCAGAAATTATAAAATTAAATTGCATTTTTTATGGACGATAACTCGAAACGCTAAATAATTTAGAAAGAATGCCCAAAATACACCACTTTCCACCTTCAACTGCCCAAAATGCCCAGATGCGCTCGAACCGCCCAAAATACCCACGAAATACGCATTTTAGGGATGCGTATTCAGCCTTTTAAATTTTAACAAAGAATACGCATGTTGAACATGCATATTCACTTTTGATTTTACAAAGGATACGCATGTTCAACATGCGTATTCACAAAAAACAAAAAGTGAATACGCATGTTGAACATGCGTAGTCTTTGTTAAAATTTTAAAAACTGAACCCGCATCCCCCACATGCGTATTCAGTGGGTAAAAAAGACGGAACATCCCGCCAATAGCTATTTTGGGCAGATTTTCCCAAATGGTGGGCATTTTGGTTTTTCACCCAATAATTGATGTCTTAGAGTAAAGTAATTGCATATGTTTTGCATTACCATTGATATTAATTTTTAACAATAAATTTTCAAAAGTTTCTAATACCCAAATAATGATTAAACTAACTTTCCACTAGATTTTCGTGAAACATCATATACGCATTTTAAATTTGTAATGGTTTAAATTTTTTTAATAATTATTCTTATCATTAAATATTTTTTTTTAAAATATCACTATTAATTTTTAATAAAGAAATTATTATGAAATTTGCTTATTTTAGTTTTATAAAAAATATTATGAAAATGACTTATAAGGTCTCCCAATAAACTAAACTAATGTGTACTACATTTAGATGGTGGTATTCAATTGACCTTTTTAAAGAGATTTTTTTGAATTTTGAAAATCTTAGGGTATTCAATTTAGTTCTAATTTTTTTAAGATCTGTTGTATTCAATAGAGATTGAAAAAAGTCTTTTTTAAAATTTGGGGTAGATCAAATTAGATTTTAAAAAGTACATTAAAATCTGGTGGTATTCAATTTGGATTTTAAAAAATCCAAAAATCTGGTGGTATTCAAAACTCATGGATTTTTTGTATTTTATAAAATTGTAGATTTTAATGGTATTTGCTAGCGGATTTTATATTTCCGAAATCTTATAAAAATCCAGAGATTTGATGGATTTGTAGAAATCACTATTCAATCAGCAAAACTCTACGAGTAGAGATGAGAAAATATCCGATCTGACGGATATCCGATCCGAAACACGAAATTTGGATATACCGAACCCGATTTTTTGGATTTGTATTTGGATATGGATTTAATTTTAACCCGAAAATTTTTGGATTTGAATTTGGATTTGGATATTAGGAATACCGATCCGAAAACCCGATCCGAAATCTGAAATGCTATCCGAACCCGATCCGAACCTGAAACCCGAAAAAAACCCGAATTAATAAATATATACATATATATATTATATAATATTAAATTTTATATATTACATATTATAATATTATATATAATATATATATATATATATATTCTATAATTTACCTTATACATATTATTATTATATAAAATATATTCTATAATTTACCTATACATATTATTATATAATTTTTTAAACATATATTTTTATATTTATGTAAAAATTAATTAATTAGATGTTTAATGAAATATAATATTCAATCATTTAAATGGGTGATAAGGTTTATAAGGTTACACAAAATATATTTTGTAATAAATTCTAAAAAACTGTGTATCAATTGATTAGTTGATTTTTAAATATTAGTTATACATATAATAACACAATTAATGATGTGGTGGGTTGGTTGAAAATGACACGGTAAAAACTCTTTTCTACAAGTCGCGTGTTCTGAATCCCAAACATTTGCAATATCATTAATTATACAAATTTTCAGATTTCGGGTTGGGTTCGGGTATGATATCCAATTCAAAAAACTTCGTGTTTCGGATATACCGAATACGATCCGAAATCCGCTGAATTCGGGTTCGGGTATTCATTTTTAGGTATTTTCGGTTCGGTCGGGTTCAGATATGGATTACATTTTCGGGTTTGGATATGGATTCTGCATACCCACCCGATCCGACCCGATTGTCATCCCTATCTACGAATTTATTAAACACTCCGCTAAAATCCGCTTATACAATTAAAATCAGCCAAAATCAGCAGCATTCATTCAAAATCGATGATTGTTATAATACTCTAAAGTTTGAATTGAATACACACCTCCTTAGTTTCTAATATAAATTTTCAAAATTCTTAAACTAAAGCGACTAATTTATGTTTAGGATGATTTGGATGTCGTACTCATTTAGAGTTGTATTGGTGTACACTTTTTCTTATATATAATTTTAAAATTATTTTAATTATATTTATCTACAAAAACTAATATTTCTAAATTATTGTTTTTTTAAAATTGCTCTTTTGGATTATAAGTAATATTTTGAATATCATCATATTTTAATTATGTTTTTTAAATCCAAATTGATATGTCAAGATTTTGATAGATTTTTTAATCTGGATAAAATTAATCAGAATTTAATGAAATTATTAAATTCAAATTAATAACTCCGATTGAATACCATGAATTTTTAAAGATCCTTGAATCTTGATTTAATACACTACGTTTAGTTTTTTCTCTACACCATCCATTTAATCATCTATCCACCTCAAGGTAATCAACACCGTCCGTTTACTCATTAAAATGAATATTTTCATCAACTTTTTCATAATATCAATATTTTTGAATCACAGCTGCTCTGCAAGAGAGAGGGAGTACATTCATACAATTCTCAACAACTGCTCGGACAAAGAGGGTAATGATTCTTGCTTCTAAATCATTTATTTATCATGAATTCTTGATTAATTATTGTTTTATGTGTTTGATTTGAAGTTTAATTCTTTATATAGTGACAAGCTCAATGTTTAATTCTGTTTAAACTAATATGTGATGATCTAAATTTTGATTTTTTTATTTCTTCTTTTATATGTGATAGGCACAAATTTGATCTTTCTTGGATTGAAACCGTGATAAAGCTTGAATCTTTATAAGAATAATGAGCTACAAAATGTTGATCATGTGGAGTAATCTTCCTGCAAGGCTTTTTATATTTATTGCCAAAGGTTTTAGTTTTCTTGGCCATTTTTTTTCGATTATGGAAGAACTCAGCTAGTGATCTCGAGAAGCCTTGTTTACCTCCCGCCAGCTTGCCATTACTTAGTGAAGGTCACAATGATTCTAACAATGTAGAACACATGATAGTGGTTCTGATTTTAATGGTTGGAGTGATCTTCCCCTGAAATTCTTGTTCTTATTTCGCGGAAGTTTAGTTTACTCAGTGAATTATAGATTTATTGCTGTTTGCAAATCATGGAGGGATTCAGTTAGTGAACTTGAGAAGCCTTGTTTGCCTTTAACAGGAGTTCCATTTCTTTTTCTTGCTGAAGATGTTGCTCCTGGAGCTATGCTTGCATATGACCCCAGTCAAGAAAATGACAGGAATGATAATAAGAGTACCACAAATACGATCATAGCAAAAATTCAGTTGGTAGTAGTCGTGGTTTGTTCAGTCTTTTAACCCGTAAAACATACTCCATTCACTTACCAGAAAGCTGCTGGAAGACTAGTATTGGGGACTAATAAAGGATGGCTCGTAACTCTAGGCAGAGATTTGCAAATAAACCTCTTGCAATCCGCTGTTGAACCACCAAATCTCACTTCCTAACATGCTTACCTTTCCTGATTGGAATTCCATTCCATAAACGCTATGAGCCTGAAAATGCTGCTGACTTTTAGAATCCGGAAAGTTGCTGTATCTTCTAATATACTAATGAAGATCCAGCTTTTCGCTTATATCATCACCACCCAAGCCCTTCTCCTACTGTTATGACTATATATGGAAGTAATTCGATTTTAGGTTTTGCTAGATTGGAGACAATGTGTGACAGATGTGGACGTTTCTTCGCGCACTTTGATGATGTTGTTTACCATGAAGGGAATTTTTTTGCAGTAGATTGTCATGGGAGTGTATTTGTGTGTGGCATTAATGATGAAGGAGGAGGAGATATCCGAGGAACAGAAATCGCAATCGATTAGACCTACTAAAGAATGGGACAAAAAGTACTTGGTTAAATCAACATCAGGATCTAGTCTTTTGTTACTTGTGCGTATCTTAAGAAAACGCTGATTAAATACCGCACAACTAATTTCTCCGTATGGAGGTTGGATATGGAAAATTCTGAGGCTCTTGAGAATATTTCATACACTTTGAAAGAAGTGAATGACTTGGGGGAACCGAGGCTTTATTTGTTTGGAAATGCTTCATCCACAGCTATATTATCATCAGAAATCATAAGAGCCAAACTGCATCTATTTTAACGGATGACCACCGGGAAAGGCTACTACCGTGATGGAGGCGGCCATGACATGGGGATCTTCAGCATGGAGCATCACACAATTGAACCCCATTTTCAAGGAAAATCCAACCATCCCATCTCGCCTCCACTTTGGTATATTTGATATGCAACAGCAAAGTCGATCTGCAATTTGATAATCTTGGCACGACACTGCATTTTTTTCATTCTGTATCATTCCCGTTCAGGCAGAGAATTGTAATTTTGAACTTGAGTACTTGGTAACTATTGTATTGTTTTATGAAATAATGTCATTTTTAAAGGAAGAATATGGTTGCTCTTTGTAATTAAGTTCAAGTATGGTACTGTTATAATTAAGTTTTTTTTAAGTGTTATTCGCAGTTTATGCTAGGCGGCTTCAACTAATTCTTTGACTGGAAATGAACTCAATTGCATAAAGGTCTGGGCCATGTTATGTAATGCCATAGACATTCTGTTGTCAATAATCTTATGTTTCAGGCTTCTTTGAGCTGGTATCTATTCTGTTGTCAGATGATTCTGTATGTGCATTATCCATATCATGTATGAGCATTGACAGCATTTTGGGCCGATGATGCTTTGATTGTTTGGAATATTTTTTAATTAGAAATGTTTTTTATCTGAGGCGTGTGTTCTAATATTTTTCTAGCATATTTATGAGGATGTTGTTTGAGGTTTTCAAGTTATGTCATGCTGTTAATAGTGTGCATTCTTGTGCTTTATAACACGAGGAGCTTAATGTTGACTTCCATTATTTGAGGTAAAATTGTAATTATATAAATGGGACTGCCAAAATAGATTATCATTGTAGACGGGAGACGATGAACTATGCTTTAGTTGACAAGGTTGAATGATTATGTTCATTCATTCTATTAACTCTAAATTTAGGGAACAAGGATACTTGTACCAGAAGAAAAAATCACTTAACATCCAGAAAAAAAATCTGTTTGATCTGATACATATAAGAACCTGTAAAAAGGCCTTCTTTCCTCGATGTGAAGAGTTAGATATATGTATGTACATTACATATAATTTGAGTTGATAGTACTAATACTTTCTCTTTAGGATTTGCTTGCCATATTTCCGAATCTGAAATTTTCTTTATTATAGCTCTCTACATATGGAATTTATGTTCTGTATAAGTGGATCTATTTGTTGCAGTAACTTGTCATGCCTTGTGTTTGTAGCTAGAGATGGTGGGTGCTTAATCTATGGGGTTTTCTGGGGACGATCCTCCGTGACTGTGGTGTACAACCATTGTTTGAGTTACATATTTATTTTCTTTAGAGCTAGTACATACAATACTAACATTTATATACAAAGAATCTAGTGATAGTCAGGACGTCATAGCACTCAAGGAAGCACTAGACCTGTAAAATAATAAGGAAATAACTTGGCTATAAAAGCTTTCTAGATTTTAAAACTGGATCCCTGCAGGTTTTTGATCGATTTAAGGATGCTTTCTAAATCCTTAAAGCAAGAGATCCTGAAGATGCAAAATTTTCGTATGGATTATTTTACATTCATTGTACTTTCTGGCATGATATATTTTGTTTTCCTCATCTGCTTAACAGGGTTGAAGCTTACGAGCCTGGTTGAGGCTGCTCAGAATTATCATGTGGTTCTAGATAAGAAAATAGGAAATTGTGCAACGGAGTCCAAGATTTGAAAGTTGTTTATGCTCACGATTTTATTATCTAACATATCCGTATCATTATATGGCAGGAAATATTAGAGTTTACTGTAGAATCAGACCATTTCTTTCGGGCCAAAGTCGGAAACAGAACACTATTGATTATATGGTTGAGAATGGTCATTTGGTGGGTCAAGAATCCGTCGAGGCAAGGCAAGGCTAGCTAGTCATCGTCTCTTTAAGTTTAATAGTGTTTGGTCCTGCTGCAAGTCAAGGTATCGTTAAACTTGCGCAAATAACGTTAACAAATTTGGGATGAGTACTTGCAACGAATTTCAGTAGAATTTAGTCAGTCGATTTAGTACGGTCAAATTTAGCTAACCACATCCTTATTTTCAACTTTCTTTTTTTGTTTAGCATTATGTAGACATTGAAGTGCAATCCTAGTTTTTTAACTTACTACACTTAGAGCAACTTCAACAAGTTAGCTATTTAAGATCCTAAACTCAAATTTAGGGAATATTGTATAAAATAGAGCTCCAACAGCATCATAATCCTTTCTTAAAAAGTTAGCATCCTAATCCTTCCTTAAAAAGTTAGCATCCTCCCTCATCCCTTATTTATAAGTAATCTATAGTGAATCATTACCTTCATTTTAATAATAAAAAATCCAATTCTCTCTCTTTCTCCATATCAAATGCATAACATATTATTAGAATCCACTTATAAGGAATGTTGTTGGAGTTGACATACAATAAAATACCTTAAAACACTAGAATTCATTTTTATAATAATATTTTTAAGGAACATGTTAGCACTCTATTGGAGTTGCTCTCAGGGATATGTGTTCTCGCTAACTGTGTTTACTAATTCATTTTTATAGGGTTTCAACTATTAAGTTTGTGTCCATTGTTGTGGGCAAGTAGGACTTTTTATGTAAAAGTAGATCCTCCAGCTAGAGGTTTTAATTTCTTCTTAGTAGTGCCCTAGTTGACTTGAACTTACTAATAATTTAAGGGAGGGTTGGATCATGTCCAGAATAGAATTGAGAAAGGGAAATGAGTAGAAAATAAAGGATTGATCTAGAATTGTTTTAATTGCTTGGTTCGATCTGAAACGGAATAAAACCTTATCTGAATACATTTATTTTTTATTTTTATTATTAAGCGATCTCAATATATTCAAATGTATTATATTTTTAACAATATAATATATTGGTATTATAAACTAACATAATTAACTATGGTATTATAATCTAACATAATTAACTATTCAATAGCACCATTACTTTTTTTAATAAATTAACATATAAATTTATATCAAAATTATTTTTAATTTATAAAAACTAAATAATTTTTAATTTTTAATTTTTAATTTTTAAAATTAATTTTGCATATTGATCTATTTTTTTGGTCAAATATTTAAATTATAATTGAAATAAAAAAAAAACAAAAGTGGGAAAGAGAGTCCAAATATCTAGTGCGGTGGGGAATGGAGTTTGAGTAATTTGGGATAAACTTACGACTAAAAAAGGGAAAAGGAAATGACCGATTTTACTAAACAAATATCAACAAAGGGAATGAGCGCACTTATTTTAAATTTCCTTTCCCTTTGTGAATAACCTGTATCAAACGCCCCCTAACTTGAATTAGTCGGAAGCATTAGCACTTTTGTTTGAATTTTGTTTATTTAATCTTATAACTTTGAAAAAACAATAACCAATTAATGAGGAATTAGCATACCCACTCCCGCGGTTCGTAGTCTAATCCCTTATTTCAGAGTTTTAGAATGGATGGAAAACAAGTGTAGAGTAGGTAAAATTAATTTCAGTTTCACTCGTAATTATATCCCCAAGTCTTTTAAGAAACGAAAGTAATTGAAGATTAATGCATATTTGACATATTTTCGCTTAAAAAATGGGATGGAAGTATTTTATTTCTTAATAACTTCCTTCATTCTCTTTTAAAAACTCGGAAGAAAAGCCTAAGTAACCCCCTTTATATTTTTTAAGAAGGGTGTAAATAAATGAGGTAATTCATCATTTCTAAATCGAATCTTGTTTCCGCTCGATTGAGGAATAGTAAAATTGGCATTCTCTCAGTTACAATGATCAACGTTTTTCTATAATAGATCTTTAGTTAAAATTAATACATAGTTGAAATTAAACTCAATCTTTTTTTAACTTTCCAATTTCTTTCTTATTTATTTGAATTTCTCTCAATTAATCTATTAGAATAAATTTTCTACATATATGTCACGTCTTTCAATCCAACCGACAAAAGCCCAGAATTTTTTATCCGAATATATATATGCAAGTTTTGAGTAATAGCCATAATTTTTATTGTATTCCTTGGCCATGTTTGTTTAATGGTATTAAACAGGGGATAGAATTATAATCCTTTAAATTTTTCAATCCCATGTTTGTTTTGTAAAAAATTATTGAAGAGTTATCCAAAGATTATAATCCTTTAAATTATCATATCCCATGTTTGTTTTGTTTGAGAAGAGGATAGGACTATAATCCCATCTAATGCTTGGTGGGAGGAGGTATTGTTTTATCCCCTCCTACAAGTCATTTTTTAAAAGATTATAATCCCTCTCATTGTTATCTCATATTAAACAAACATAGGATTGGAAAATTTAAAGGACTATATTACAATCACAAGTACTATCCCACAAAACAAACATAGGATAAAGTTTTAAAGGATTATATTCCAATCCTACATTTAATCCTTTCAAACAAACTTAGGATAAGATTATTTAATGCATAGGACTAATTTGATGAGATTAGTTATCCCTGGATTATTATCCCGGGATTAAAATCCCACGAAACAAACATGGCCCTTGAGAGCTGTTAACTTCCCGTTATAAATAAATGATCTTATCATAGATCCGTTGTAGTATTGGAATGTATAAAAATGGAAACAACAACATTATGCGCCATTAAAATTGTATAATAATGAAAAGAACAACCCTATAAGCCTTTTTTTTTGCATTTCGTTTACTTATCAAATCCGGCTCTACAATCTAGTTTGATTTTGTAGTCCAAATAATCCCGTTCATGACGTATGTGGAATAATAGTAATTATTGAAACAAAAAAATTATGCAAACAATCGAAATAACTTTATCCCCACCAGTCCAATGCATAAAATCTTTGTAGTATTTAGAATCATTCATGAACATCACTATAAAATGATTAAAACATTTACGGCTTCTGTATAAATTAAAAGTTTCTAACAGGTATACACCATTGGTATCGTGTCTTTTGATTATATTTTTTTTAGTAAATGCCAGGTAATCAAAAATTGGATCCCAAAACCGTTTCGAAATGACAAGTGACATGTTCTGATCCGTCATAATGCAATTAATGAAATAAATTTCATGTATTTACATCAATCTCACCAAATAAAATAACTTAAAATGATATATCACGCACATCATTTTGAAACTATATTTTGAACTTAATTCTGGTACCTACCACTACTCATTTTTTTGTAATTTGACTGTTCATTTTTTTTACTTTTATAATTTAACTGTTATTTCCTTTTTAGAAGTATAGGGTATCAGAGGAATCATGATTTGAATCACTATTTTTTTTCTTTTATATGAGGATAATCACAAATAAAAATAAATAACATGTACTAAAGTTATAATATTCCACAATCAAATTTATGTAAGCATTACTTGATAAATTCCTCATTTTAAGTATAATTTTTTTCAGCATCTTTTTTAAAGAAATGCCTAAATTTCCAATTAAAAACTAAAATTGCAACTAAATATTTGAAATGTTTTTTTTAATCTAAAATAGGTCTCCAATATTTTATTATATTAATTTATTATCTATTAATTTGGATCAATAAAATATGATAGGGGTGAATGTTTAATATTTATATATGATCTTATAAGCCATAAAGTAAAGATAAATAATTATATATATGAATTCAGGTCCATTCAGGTCTAGACCGGATTTTTTCAGGTCTAGACCGGATTGTTTCAGGTCTTGGACTGGACCGAACCGAACACCGGATTTTTTCAATTATAAGGACCGGAGACCGGACCAGGTATGTTCAGTCCGGTCCGGTCCAGGTCTTGGACCGGTAGACCCGGTCCATTCCGGGTTACAGGTCTAAACTGGAATTTTGTGCAGCCCTATACATCAACAACTCTATCATTATCAGAAATTATAAAATTAAATTGCATTTTTTATGGACGATAACTCGAAACGCTAAATAATTTAGAAAGAATGCCCAAAATACACCACTTTCCACCTTCAACTGCCCAAAATGCCCAGATGCGCTCGAACCGCCCAAAATACCCACGAAATACGCATTTTAGGGATGCGTATTCAGCCTTTTAAATTTTAACAAAGAATACGCATGTTGAACATGCATATTCACTTTTGATTTTACAAAGGATACGCATGTTCAACATGCGTATTCACAAAAAAACAAAAAGTGAATACGCATGTTGAACATGCGTAGTCTTTGTTAAAATTTTAAAAACTGAACCCGCATCCCCCACATGCGTATTCAGTGGGTAAAAAAGACGGAACATCCCGCCAATAGATATTTTGGGCAGATTTTCCCAAATGGTGGGCATTTTGGTTTTTCACCCAATAATTGATGTCTTAGAGTAAAGTAATTGCATATGTTTTGCATTACCATTGATATTAATTTTTAACAATAAATTTTTCAAAAGTTTCTAATACCCAAATAATGATTAAACTAACTTTCCACTAGATTTTCGTGAAACATCATATACGCATTTTAAATTTGTAATGGTTTAAATTTTTTTAATAATTATTCTTATCATTAAATATTTTTTTCTTTAAAATATCACTATTAATTTTTAATAAAGAAATTATTATGAAATTTGCTTATTTTAGTTTTATAAAAAAATATTATGAAAAGATGACTTATAAGGTCTCCCAATAAACTAAACTAATGTGTACTACATTTAGAGTGGTGTATTCAATTGACATTTTTAAGGATTTTTTTGAATTTTGAAAATCTTAGGGTATTCAATTTAGATTCTAATTTTTTTTAAGATCTGTTGTTATTCAATAGAGATTGAAAAAAGTCTTTTAAAATTTGGGGTATTCAAATTAGATTTTAAAAATTACATTAAAATTTGGTGGTATTCAATTTGGATTTTAAAAAATCCAAAAATCTGGTGGTATTCAAAACTCCATGGATTTTTTTGTATTTTATAAAATTGTAGATTTTAATGGATTTGCTAGTGTATTTTATATTTTCAGAAATCTTATAAAAATCCAAGAGATTTTGATGGATTTGTAGAAATCACTATTCAAATCAGCAAAACTCTACGAGTAGAGATGAGAAAATAATCCGATCTGACGGATATCCGATCCGAAACACGAAATTTTGGATATACCGAACCCGATTTTTTGGATTTGTATTTGGATATGGATTTAATTTTTAAACCCGAAAATTTTTGGATTTGAATTTGGATTTGGATATTAGGAATACCGATCCGAAACCCGATCCGAAATCTGAAATGCTATCCGAACCCGATCCGAACCTGAAACCCGAAAAAAACCCGAATTAATAAATATATACATATATATATATATATTATATAATATTAGAATTTTATATATTACATATTATAATATTATATATAATATATATATATTCTATAATTTACCTTATACATATTATTATTATATAAAATATATATTCTATAATTTACCTTATACATATTATTATATAATTTTTTAAACATATATTTTTATATTTATGTTAAAAATTAATTAATTATATAGTTTAATGAAATATAATTATTCAATCATTTAAATGGGTGATAAGGTTTATAAGGTTAACAAAATATATTTTAGTAATAAATCTAAAAAACTGTGTATCAATTGATTAGTTGATTTTTTAAATATTAGTTATACATATAATAACACAATTAATGATGTGGTGGAGTGGTTGAAAATGACACGTTAAAACTCTTTTTCTACAAGTCGCGTGTTCGATCTCAAACATTTGCAATATCATTAATTATACAAATTTTCAGATTTCGGGTTCGGGTTCGGGTATGAATATCCAATTCAAAAAACTTCGTGTTTCGGATATACCGAATACGATCCGAAATCCGCTGAATCGGGTTCGGGTATTCATTTTTAGGTATTTTTCGGGTTCGGGTCGGGTTCAGATATGGATTAAATTTTCGGGTTTGGATATGGATTCTGCAATACCCGACCCGATCCGACCCGATTGTCATCCCTATCTACGAGATTTATTAAACAACTCCGCTAAAATCCGCTTATACAATTAAAATCAGCCAAAATCAGCAGCATTCATTCAAAATCGATGAATTGTTATAAATACTCTAAAGTTTGAATTGAATACACCCTCCTTAGTTTCTAATATAAATTTTCAAAAATTTCTTAAACATAAAAGCGACTAAATTATATGTTTAGGATGATTTGGATGTACGTACTCATTTTAGAGTTGTATTGGTGTACACTTTTTCTTATATATAATTTTAAAATTATTTTAATTATTATTTATCTTACAAAAAACTAATATTTCTAAATTATTGTTTTTTAAAATTGCTCTTTTGGATTATAAGTAATATTTTGAATATCATCATATTTTTATTATGTTTTTAAATTCAAATTGAATATGTCAAGATTTTGATAGATTTTTTAAATCTGGATAAAATATAATCAGAATTTAATGAAATTATTAAAATTCAAATTAAATAACTCCGGATTGAATACCATGAATTTTTAAAGATCCTTGAAAATCTTGATTTAATACACTAATGTTTAGTTTTAATCTACACCATCCATTTAATCATCTATCCACCTCAAGGTAATCAACACCGTCCGTTTACTCATTAAAATGAATATTTTCATCAACTTTTTCATAATATCAATATTTTTGAATCACAGCTGCTCTGCAAGAGAGAGAGGGAGTACATTCATACAATTCTCAACAACTGCTCGGACAAAGAGAGGGTAATGATTCATTGCTTCTAAATCATTTATTTATCATGAATTCTTGATTACTATTATTGTTTATGTGTTTGAATTTGAAAGTTTAATTCTTTATATATGTGACAAGCTCAATGTTTAATTCTGTTTAAACTAATATGTGATGATCTTAAATTTTGATTTTTTTATTTCTTCTTTTATATGTGATAGGCACAAAATTTGATCTTTCTTGGATTGAAACCGTGATAAAGCTTGAATCTTTATAAGAATAATGAGCTACAAAAATGTTGATCATTGGAGTAATCTTCCTGCAAGGCTTTTTATATTTATTGCACAAAGGTTTAGTTTTCTTGGCCATTTTTTTCGATTATGGAAGAACTCAGCTAGTGATCTCGAGAAGCCTTGTTTACCTCCCGCCAGCTTGCCATTACTTAGTGAAGGTCACAATGATTCTAACAATGTAGAAACACATGATAGTGGTTCTGATTTTAATGGTTGGAGTGATCTTCCCCCTGAAATTCTTGTTCTTATTTCGCGGAAGTTTAGTTTACTCAGTGATTATTATAGATTTATTGCTGTTTGCAAATCATGGAGGGATTCAGTTAGTGAACTTGAGAAGCCTTGTTTGCCTTTAACAGGAGTTCCATTTCTTTTTCTTGCTGAAGATGTTGCTCCTGGAGCTATGCTTGCATATGACCCCAGTCAAGAAAATGACAGGAATGATAATATAGAGTACCACAAATACGATCATAGCAAAAATTCAGTTGGTAGTAGTCGTGGTTTGTTCAGTCTTTTAACCCGTAAAACATACTCCATTCACTTACCAGAAGCTGCTGGAAGACTAGTATTGGGGACTAATAAAGGATGGCTCGTAACTCTAGGCAGAGATTTGCAAATAAACCTCTTGCATCCGCTGTTGAACCACCAAATCTCACTTCCTAACATGCTTACCTTTCCTGATTGGAATTCCTTCCATAAACGCTATGAGCCTGAAAATGCTGCTGACTTTTATATCCGGAAAGTTGCTGTATCTTCTAATATACTAAATGAAGATCCAGCTTTTCGCTTATATCATCACCACCCAAGCCCTTCTCCTACTGTTATGACTATATATGGAAGTAATTCGATTTTAGGTTTTGCTAGATTGGGAGACAATGTGTGGACAGATGTGGACGTTTCTTCGCGCAACTTTGATGATGTTGTTTACCATGAAGGGAATTTTTTTGCAGTAGATTGTCATGGGAGTGTATTTGTGTGTGGCATTAATGATGAAGGAGGAGGAGATATCCGAGGAACAGAAATCGCATCGCTTAGACCTACTAAAGAATGGGACAAAAAGTACTTGGTTAAATCAACATCAGGATCTAGTCTTTTGTTACTTGTGCGGTATCTTAAGAAAACGCTGATTAAATACCGCACAACTAATTTCTCCGTATGGAGGTTGGATATGGAAAATTCTGAGGCTCTTGAGAATATTTCATACACTTTGAAAGAAGTGAATGACTTGGGGAACGAGGCTTTATTTGTTGGAAATGCTTCATCCACAGCTATATTATCATCAGAAATCATAAAGCCAAACTGCATCTATTTTACGGATGACCACCGGGAAGGCTACTACCGTGATGGAGGCGGCCATGACATGGGGATCTTCAGCATGGAGCATCACACAATTGAACCCCATTTTCAAGGAAAATCCTACCATCCCATCTCGCCTCCACTTTGGTATATTTGATATGCAACAGCAAAGTCGATCTGCAATTTGATAATCTTGGCACGACACTGCATTTTTTTCATTCTGTATCATTCCCGTTTAGGCAGAGAATTGTAATTTTGAACTTGAGTACTTGGTAACTATTGTATTGTTTTATGAAATAATGTCATTTTTTAAAGGAAGAATATGGTTGCTCTTTGTAAATTAAGTTCAAGTATGGTACTTTTATAAATTAAGTTTTTTTTAAGTGTTATTCGCAGTTTATGCTAGGCGGCTTCAACTAATTCTTTGACTGGAAATGAACTCAATTGCATAAAGGTCTGGGCCATGTTATGTAATGCCATAGACATTCTGTTGTCAACTAATCTTATGTTGCAGGCTTCTTTGAGCTGGTATCTATTCTGTTGTCAGATGATTCTGTATGTGCATTATCCATATCATGTATGAGCATTGACAGCATTTTGGCCGATGATGCTTTGGATTGTTTGGAATATTTTTTAATTAGAATGTTTTTTAATCTGAGGCGTGTGTTCTAATATTTTTCTAGCATATTTATGAGGATGTTGTTTGAGGTTTTCAAGTTATGTCATGCTGTTAATAGTGTGCATTCTTGTGCTTTATAACACGAGGAGCTTAATGTTGACTTTCCATTATTTGAGGTAAAATTGTAATTATATAAATGGGACTCCAAAATAGATTATCATTGTAGACGGGAGACGATGAACTATGCTTTAGTTGACAAGGTTGAATGATTATGTTCATTCATTCTATTAACTCTAAATTTAGGGAACAAGGATACTTGTACCAGAAGAAAAAATCACTTAACATCCAGAAAAAAATCTGTTTGATCTGATACATATAAGAACCTGTAAAAAGGCCTTCTTTCTCGATGTGAAAGAGTTAGATATATGTATGTACATTACATATAATTTGAGTTGATAGTACTATACTTTCTCTTTAGGATTTGCTTGCCATATTTCCGAATCTGAAATTTTCTTTATTATAGCTCTCTACATATGGAATTTATGTTCTGTATAAGTGGATCTATTTTGTTGCAGTAACTTGTCATGCTTGTGTTTGTAGCTAGAGATGGTGGTGCTTAATCTATGGGGTTTTCTGGGGACGATCCTCGTGACTGTGGTGTACAACCATTGTTTTGAGTTACATATTTATTTTCTTTAGAGCTAGTACATACAATACTAACATTTATATACAAAGAATCTAGTGATAGTCAGGACGTCATAGCACTCAAGGAAGCACTAGACCTGTAAAATAATAAGGAAATAACTTGGCTATAAAAGCTTTCTAGATTTTAAAACTGGATCCCTGCAGGTTTTTGATCGATTTAAGGATGCTTTCTAAATCCTTAAAGCAAGAGATCCTGAAGATGCAAAATTTTCGTATGGATTATTTTACATTCATTGTACTTTCTGGCATGATATATTTTGTTTTCTCATCTGCTTAACAGGGTTGAAGCTTACGAGCCTGGTTGAGGCTGCTCAGAATTATCATGTGGTTCTAGATAAGAAAATAGGAAATTGTGCAACGGAGTCCAAGATTTGAAAGTTGTTTATGCTCACGATTTTATTATCTAACATATCCGTATCATTATATGGCAGGAAATATTAGAGTTTACTGTAGAATCAGACCATTTCTTTCGGGCCAAAGTCGGAAACAGAACACTATTGATTATATGGGTGAGAATGGTCATTTGGTGGTCAAGAATCCGTCGAGGCAAGGCAAGGCTAGCTAGTCATCGTCTCTTTAAGTTTAATAGTGTTTGGTCCTGCTGCAAGTCAAGGTATCGTTAAACTTGCGCAAATAACGTTAACAAATTTGGGATGAGTACTTGCAACGAATTTCAGTAGAATTTAGTCAGTCGATTTAGTACGGTCAAATTTAGCTAACCACATCCCTTATTTTCAACTTTCTTTTTTTGTTTAGCATTATGTAGACATTGAAGTGCAATCCTAGTTTTTTAACTTACTACACCTTAGAGCAACTTCAACAAGTTAGCTATTTAAGATCCTAAACTCAAATTTAGGGAATATTGTATAAAATAGAGCTCCAACAGCATCATAATCCTTTCTTAAAAAGTTAGCATCCTAATCCTTCCTTAAAAAGTTAGCATCCTCCCTCATCCCTTATTTATAAGTAATCTATAGTGAATCATTACCTTCATTTTAATAATAAAAAATCCAATTCTCTCTCTTTCTCCATATCAAATGCATAACAATATTATTAGAATCCACTTATAAGTAATGTTGTTGGAGTTGACATACAATAAAATACCTTAAAACACTAGAATTCATTTTTATAATAATATTTTTAAGGAACATGTTAGCACTCTATTGGAGTTGCTCTCAGGGATATGTGTTCTCGCTAACTGTGTTTACTAATTCATTTTTATAGGGTTTCAACTATTAAGTTTGTGTCCATTGTTGTGGGCAAGTAGGACTTTTTATGTAAAAGTAGATCCTCCAGCTAGAGGTTTTAATTTCTTCTTAGTAGTGCCCTAGTTGACTTGAACTTACTAATAATTTAAGGGAGGGTTGGATCATGTCCAGAATAGAATTGAGAAAGGGAAATGAGTAGAAAATAAAGGATTGATCTAGAATTGTTTTAATTGCTTGGTTCGGATCCTGAAACGGAATAAAAACCTTATCTGAATACATTTATTTTTTATTTTTATTATTAAGCGATCTCAATATATTCAAATGTATTATATTTTTAACAATATAATATATTGGTATTATAAACTAACATAATTAACTATGGTATTATAATCTAACATAATTAACTATTCAATAGCACCATTACTTTTTTTAATAAATTAACATATAAATTATATCAAAATTATTTTTAATTTATAAAAACTAAATAATTTTTAATTTTTAATTTTTAATTTTTAAAATTAATTTTGCATATTGATCTATTTTTTTGGTCAAATATTTAAATTATAATTGAAATAAAAAAAACAAAAGTGGGAAAGAGAGTCCAAATATCTAGTGCGGTGGGGAATGGAGTTTGAGTAATTTGGGATAAACTTACGACTAAAAAAGGGAAAAGGAAATGACCGATTTTACTAAACAAATATCAACAAAGGGAATGAGCGCACTTATTTTAAATTTCCTTTCCCTTTGTTGAATAACCTGTATCAAACGCCCCCTAACTTGAATTAGTCGGAAGCATTAGCACTTTTGTTTGAATTTTGTTTATTTAATCTTATAACTTTGAAAAAACAATAACCAATTAATGAGGAATTAGCATACCCACTCCCGCGGTTCGTAGTCTAATCCCTTATTTCAGAGTTTTAGAATGGATGGAAAACAAGTGTAGAGTAGGTAAAATTAATTTCAGTTTCACTCGTAATTATATCCCCAAGTCTTTTAAGAAACGAAAGTAATTGAAGATTAATGCATATTTGACATATTTTCGCTTAAAAAATGGGATGGAAGTATTTTATTTCTTAATCACTTCCTTCATTCTCTTTTAAAAACTCGGAAGAAAAGCCTAAGTAACCCCCTTTTATATTTTTTTAAGAAGGGTGTAAATAAATGAGGTAATTCATCATTTCTAAATCGAATCTTGTTTCGCTCGATTGAGGAATAGTAAAATTGGCATTCTCTCAGTTACAATGATCAACGTTTTTCTATAATAGATCTTTAGTTAAAATTAATACATAGTTGAAATTAACTCAATCTTTTTTTTAACTTTCCAATTTCTTTCTTATTTATTTGAATTTCTCTCAATTAATCTATTAGAATAAATTTTCTACATATATGTCACGTCTTTCAATCCAACCGACAAAAGCCCAGAATTTTTTATCCGAATATATATATGCAAGTTTTGAGTAATAGCCATAATTTTTATTGTATTCCTTGGCCATGTTTGTTTAATGGTATTAAACAGGGGATAGAATTATAATCCTTTAAATTTTTCAATCCCATGTTTGTTTTGTAAAAAATTATTGAAGAGTTATCCAAGGATTATAATCCTTTAAATTATCATATCCCATGTTTGTTTTGTTTGAGAAGAGGATAGGACTATAATCCCATCTAATGCTTGGTGGGAGGAGGTATTGTTTTATCCCCTCCTACAAGTCATTTTTTAAAAGATTATAATCCCTCTCATTGTTATCTCATATTAAACAAACATAGGATTGGAAAATTTAAAGGACTATATTACAATCCCAAGTACTATCCCACAAAACAAACATAGGATAAAGTTTTAAAGGATTATATTCCAATCCTACATTTAATCCTTTCAAACAAACTTAGGATAAGATTATTTAATCCATAGGACTAATTTTGATGAGATTAGTTATCCCTGGATTATTATCCCGGGATTAAAATCCCACGAAACAAACATGGCCCTTGAGAGCTGTTAACTTCCCGTTATAAATAAATGATCTTATCATAGATCCGTTGTAGTATTGGAATGTATAAAAATGGAAACAACAACATTATGCGCCATTAAAATTGTATAATAATGAAAAGAACAACCCTATAAGCCTTTTTTTTTTGCATTTCGTTTACTTATCAAATCCGGCTCTACAATCTAGTTTGATTTTGTAGTCCAAATAATCCCGTTCATGACGTATGTGGAATAATAGTAATTATTGAAACAAAAAAATTATGCAAACAATCGAAATAACTTTATCCCCACCAGTCCAATGCATAAAATCTTTGTAGTATTTAGAATCATTCATGAACATCACTATAAAATGATTAAAACATTTACGGCTTCTGTATAAATTAAAAGTTTCTAACAGGTATACACCATTGGTATCGTGTCTTTTGACTATATTTTTTTTAGTAAATGCCAGGTAATCAAAAATTGGATCCCAAAACCGTTTCGAAATGACAAGTGACATGTTCTGATCCGTCATAATGCAATTAATGAAATAAATTTCATGTATTTACATCAATCTCACCAAATAAAATAACTTAAAATGATATATCACGCACATCATTTTGAAACTATATTTTGAACTTAATTCTGGTACCTACCACTACTCATTTTTTTGTAATTTGACTGTTCATTTTTTTTACTTTTATAATTTAACTGTTATTTCCTTTTTAGAAGTATAGGGTATCAGAGGAATCATGATTGAATCACTATTTTTTTTCTTTTATATGAGGATAATCACAAATAAAAATAAATAACATGTACTAAAGTTATAATATTCCACAATCAAATTTATGTAAGCATTACTTGATAAATTCCTCATTTTAAGTATAATTTTTTCAGCATCTTTTTTAAAGAAATGCCTAAATTTCCAATTAAAAACTAAAATTGCAACTAAATATTTGAAATGTTTTTTTTAATCTAAAATAGGTCTCCAATATTTTATTATATTAATTTATTATCTATTAATTTGGATCAATAAAATATGATAGGGGTGAATGTTTAATATTTATATATGATCTTATAAGCCATAAAGTAAAGATAAATAATTATATATATGAATTCAGGTCCATTCAGGTCTAGACCGGATTTTTTCAGGTCTAGACCGGATTGTTTCAGGTCTTGGACCTGGACCGAACCGAACACCGGATTTTTTCAATTATAAGGACCGGAGACCGGACCAGGTATGTTCAGTCCGGTCCGGTCCAGGTCTTGGACCGGTAGACCCGGTCCAGTCCGGGTTACAGGTCTAAACTGGAATTTTGTGCAGCCCTATACATCAACAACTCTATCATTATCAGAAATTATAAAATTAAATTGCATTTTTTATGGACGATAACTCGAAACGCTAAATAATTTAGAAAGAATGCCCAAAATACACCACTTTCCACCTTCAACTGCCCAAAATGCCCAGATGCGCTCGAACCGCCCAAAATACCCACGAAATACGCATTTTAGGGATGCGTATTCAGCCTTTTAAATTTTAACAAAGAATACGCATGTTGAACATGCATATTCACTTTTGATTTTACAAAGGATACGCATGTTCAACATGCGTATTCACAAAAAAACAAAAAGTGAATACGCATGTTGAACATGCGTAGTCTTTGTTAAAATTTTAAAAACTGAACCCGCATCCCCCACATGCGTATTCAGTGGGTAAAAAAGACGGAACATCCCGCCAATAGCTATTTTGGGCAGATTTTCCAAATGGTGGGCATTTTGGTTTTTCACCCAATAATTGATGTCTTAGAGTAAAGTAATTGCATATGTTTTGCATTACCATTGATATTAATTTTTAACAATAAATTTTTCAAAAGTTTCTAATACCCAAATAATGATTAAACTAACTTTCCACTAGATTTTCGTGAAACATCATATACGCATTTAATTTGTAATGGTTTAAATTTTTTAATAATTATTCTTATCATTAAATATTTTTTCTTTAAAATATCACTATTAATTTTTAATAAAGAAATTATTATGAAATTTGCTTATTTTAGTTTTATAAAAAAATATTATGAAAAGATGACTTATAAGGTCTCCCAATAAACTAAACTAATGTGTACTACATTTAGAGTGGTGTATTCAATTGACATTTTTAAGGATTTTTTTGAATTTTGAAAATCTTAGGGTATTCAATTTAGATTCTAATTTTTTTAAGATCTGTTGTTATTCAATAGAGATTGAAAAAAGTCTTTTAAAATTTGGGGTATTCAAATTAGATTTTAAAAAGTACATTAAAATCTGGTGGTATTCAATTTGGATTTTAAAAAATCCAAAAATCTGGTGGTATTCAAAACTCCATGGATTTTTTTGTATTTTATAAAATTGTAGATTTTAATGGATTTGCTAGCGTATTTTATATTTTCAGAAATCTTATAAAAATCCAAGAGATTTTGATGGATTTGTAGAAATCACTATTCAAATCAGCAAAACTCTACGAGTAGAGATGGGAAAATAATCCGATCTGACGGATATCCGATCCGAAACACGAAATTTTGGATATACCGAACCCGATTTTTTGGATTTGTATTTGGATATGGATTTAATTTTTAAACCCGAAAATTTTTGGATTTGAATTTGGATTTGGATATTAGGAATACCGATCCGAAACCCGATCCGAAATCTGAAATGCTATCCGAACCCGATCCGAACCTGAAACCCGAAAAAAACCCGAATTAATAAATATATACATATATATATTATATAATATTAGAATTTTATATATTACATATTATAATATTATATATAATATATATATATTCTATAATTTACCTTATACATATTATTATTATATAAAATATATATTCTATAATTTACCTTATACATATTATTATATAATTTTTTAAACATATATTTTTATATTTATGTTAAAAATTAATTAATTATATAGTTTAATGAAATATAATTATTCAATCATTTAAATGGGTGATAAGGTTTATAAGGTTAACAAAACATATTTTAGTAATAAATCTAAAAAACTGTGTATCAATTGATTAGTTGATTTTTTAAATATTAGTTATACATATAATAACACAATTAATGATGTGGTGGAGTGGTTGAAAATGACACGTTAAAACTCTTTTTCTACAAGTCGGGTGTTCGATCCCAAACATTTGCAATATCATTAATTATACAAATTTTCAGATTTCGGGTTCGGGTTCGGGTATGAATATCCAATTCAAAAAACTTCGTGTTTCGGATATACCCGAATACGATCCGAAATCCGCTGAATCGGGTTCGGGTATTCATTTTTAGGTATTTTTCGGGTTCGGGTCGGGTTCAGATATGGATAAAATTTTCGGGTTTGGATATGGATTCTGCAATACCCGACCCGATCCGACCCGATTGTCATCCCTATCTACGAGATTTATTAAACAACTCCGCTAAAATCCGCTTATACAATTAAAATCAGCCAAAATCAGCAGCATTCATTCAAAATCGATGAATTGTTATAAATACTCTAAAGTTTGAATTGAATACACCCTCCTTAGTTTCTAATATAAATTTTCAAAAATTTCTTAAACATAAAAGCGACTAAATTATATGTTTAGGAATGATTTGGATGTACGTACTCATTTTAGAGTTGTATTGGTGTACACTTTTTCTTATATATAATTTTAAAATTATTTTAATTATTATTTATCTTACAAAAAACTAATATTTCTAAATTATTGTTTTTTAAAATTGCTCTTTTGGATTATAAGTAATATTTTGAATATCATCATATTTTAATTATGTTTTTAAATCCAAATTGAATATGTCAAGATTTTGATAGATTTTTTAAATCTGGATAAAATATAATCAGAATTTAATGAAATTATTAAAATTCAAATTAAATAACTCCGGATTGAATACCATGAATTTTTAAAGATCCTTGAAAATCTTGATTTAATACACTAATGTTTAGTTTTAATCTACACCATCCATTTAATCATCTATCCACCTCAAGGTAATCAACACCGTCCGTTTACTCATTAAAATGAATATTTTCATCAACTTTTTCATAATATCAATATTTTTGAATCACAGCTGCTCTGCAAGAGAGAGAGGGAGTACATTCATACAATTCTCAACAACTGCTCGGACAAGAGAGGGTAATGATTCATTGCTTCTAAATCATTTATTTATCATGAATTCTTGATTAATATTATTGTTTATGTGTTTGAATTTGAAAGTTTAATTCTTTATATATGTGACAAGCTCAATGTTTAATTCTGTTTAAACTAATATGTGATGATCTTAAATTTTGATTTTTTTATTTCTTCTTTTATATGTGATAGGCACAAAATTTGATCTTTCTTGGATTGAAACCGTGATAAAGCTTGAATCTTTATAAGAATAATGAGCTACAAAAATGTTGATCATTGGAGTAATCTTCCTGCAAGGCTTTTTATATTTATTGCACAAAGGTTTAGTTTTCTTGGCCATTTTTTTCGATTATGGAAGAACTCAGCTAGTGATCTCGAGAAGCCTTGTTTACCTCCCGCCAGCTTGCCATTACTTAGTGAAGGTCACAATGATTCTAACAATGTAGAAACACATGATAGTGGTTCTGATTTTAATGGTTGGAGTGATCTTCCCCCTGAAATTCTTGTTCTTATTTCGCGGAAGTTTAGTTTACTCAGTGATTATTATAGATTTATTGCTGTTTGCAAATCATGGAGGGATTCAGTTAGTGAACTTGAGAAGCCTTGTTTGCCTTTAACAGGAGTTCCATTTCTTTTTCTTGCTGAAGATGTTGCTCCTGGAGCTATGCTTGCATATGACCCCAGTCAAGAAAATGACAGGAATGATAATATAGAGTACCACAAATACGATCATAGCAAAAATTCAGTTGGTAGTAGTCGTGGTTTGTTCAGTCTTTTAACCCGTAAAACATACTCCATTCACTTACCAGAAGCTGCTGGAAGACTAGTATTGGGGACTAATAAAGGATGGCTCGTAACTCTAGGCAGAGATTTGCAAATAAACCTCTTGCATCCGCTGTTGAACCACCAAATCTCACTTCCTAACATGCTTACCTTTCCTGATTGGAATTCCTTCCATAAACGCTATGAGCCTGAAAATGCTGCTGACTTTTATATCCGGAAAGTTGCTGTATCTTCTAATATACTAAATGAAGATCCAGCTTTTCGCTTATATCATCACCACCCAAGCCCTTCTCCTACTGTTATGACTATATATGGAAGTAATTCGATTTTAGGTTTTGCTAGATTGGGAGACAATGTGTGGACAGATGTGGACGTTTCTTCGCGCAACTTTGATGATGTTGTTTACCATGAAGGGAATTTTTTTGCAGTAGATTGTCATGGGAGTGTATTTGTGTGTGGCATTAATGATGAAGGAGGAGGAGATATCCGAGGAACAGAAATCGCATCGCTTAGACCTACTAAAGAATGGGACAAAAAGTACTTGGTTAAATCAACATCAGGATCTAGTCTTTTGTTACTTGTGCGGTATCTTAAGAAAACGCTGATTAAATACCGCACAACTAATTTCTCCGTATGGAGGTTGGATATGGAAAATTCTGAGGCTCTTGAGAATATTTCATACACTTTGAAAGAAGTGAATGACTTGGGGAACGAGGCTTTATTTGTTGGAAATGCTTCATCCACAGCTATATTATCATCAGAAATCATAAAGCCAAACTGCATCTATTTTACGGATGACCACCGGGAAGGCTACTACCGTGATGGAGGCGGCCATGACATGGGGATCTTCAGCATGGAGCATCACACAATTGAACCCCATTTTCAAGGAAAATCCTACCATCCCATCTCGCCTCCACTTTGGTATATTTGATATGCAACAGCAAAGTCGATCTGCAATTTGATAATCTTGGCACGACACTGCATTTTTTTCATTCTGTATCATTCCCGTTTAGGCAGAGAATTGTAATTTTGAACTTGAGTACTTGGTAACTATTGTATTGTTTTATGAAATAATGTCATTTTTTAAAGGAAGAATATGGTTGCTCTTTGTAAATTAAGTTCAAGTATGGTACTTTTATAAATTAAGTTTTTTTTAAGTGTTATTCGCAGTTTATGCTAGGCGGCTTCAACTAATTCTTTGACTGGAAATGAACTCAATTGCATAAAGGTCTGGGCCATGTTATGTAATGCCATAGACATTCTGTTGTCAACAATCTTATGTTGCAGGCTTCTTTGAGCTGGTATCTATTCTGTTGTCAGATGATTCTGTATGTGCATTATCCATATCATGTATGAGCATTGACAGCATTTTGGCCGATGATGCTTTGGATTGTTTGGAATATTTTTTAATTAGAATGTTTTTTAATCTGAGGCGTGTGTTCTAATATTTTTCTAGCATATTTATGAGGATGTTGTTTGAGGTTTTCAAGTTATGTCATGCTGTTAATAGTGTGCATTCTTGTGCTTTATAACACGAGGAGCTTAATGTTGACTTTCCATTATTTGAGGTAAAATTGTAATTATATAAATGGGACTCCAAAATAGATTATCATTGTAGACGGGAGACGATGAACTATGCTTTAGTTGACAAGGTTGAATGATTATGTTCATTCATTCTATTAACTCTAAATTTAGGGAACAAGGATACTTGTACCAGAAGAAAAAATCACTTAACATCCAGAAAAAAATCTGTTTGATCTGATACATATAAGAACCTGTAAAAAGGCCTTCTTTCTCGATGTGAAAGAGTTAGATATATGTATGTACATTACATATAATTTGAGTTGATAGTACTATACTTTCTCTTTAGGATTTGCTTGCCATATTTCCGAATCTGAAATTTTCTTTATTATAGCTCTCTACATATGGAATTTATGTTCTGTATAAGTGGATCTATTTTGTTGCAGTAACTTGTCATGCTTGTGTTTGTAGCTAGAGATGGTGGTGCTTAATCTATGGGGTTTTCTGGGGACGATCCTCGTGACTGTGGTGTACAACCATTGTTTTGAGTTACATATTTATTTTCTTTAGAGCTAGTACATACAATACTAACATTTATATACAAAGAATCTAGTGATAGTCAGGACGTCATAGCACTCAAGGAAGCACTAGACCTGTAAAATAATAAGGAAATAACTTGGCTATAAAAGCTTTCTAGATTTTAAAACTGGATCCCTGCAGGTTTTTGATCGATTTAAGGATGCTTTCTAAATCCTTAAAGCAAGAGATCCTGAAGATGCAAAATTTTCGTATGGATTATTTTACATTCATTGTACTTTCTGGCATGATATATTTTGTTTTCTCATCTGCTTAACAGGGTTGAAGCTTACGAGCCTGGTTGAGGCTGCTCAGAATTATCATGTGGTTCTAGATAAGAAAATAGGAAATTGTGCAACGGAGTCCAAGATTTGAAAGTTGTTTATGCTCACGATTTTATTATCTAACATATCCGTATCATTATATGGCAGGAAATATTAGAGTTTACTGTAGAATCAGACCATTTCTTTCGGGCCAAAGTCGGAAACAGAACACTATTGATTATATGGGTGAGAATGGTCATTTGGTGGTCAAGAATCCGTCGAGGCAAGGCAAGGCTAGCTAGTCATCGTCTCTTTAAGTTTAATAGTGTTTGGTCCTGCTGCAAGTCAAGGTATCGTTAAACTTGCGCAAATAACGTTAACAAATTTGGGATGAGTACTTGCAACGAATTTCAGTAGAATTTAGTCAGTCGATTTAGTACGGTCAAATTTAGCTAACCACATCCCTTATTTTCAACTTTCTTTTTTTGTTTAGCATTATGTAGACATTGAAGTGCAATCCTAGTTTTTTAACTTACTACACCTTAGAGCAACTCCAACAAGTTAGTTATTTAAGATCCTAAACTCAAATTTAGGGAATATTGTATAAAATAGAGCTCCAACAGCATCATAATCCTTTCTTAAAAAGTTAGCATCCTAATCCTTCCTTAAAAAGTTAGCATCCTCCCCTCATCCCTTATTTATAAGTAATCTATAGTGAATCATTACCTTCATTTTAATAATAAAAAATCCAATTCTCTCTCTTTCTCGATATCAAATGCATAACAATATTATTAGGATCCACTTATAAGGAATGTTGTTGGAGTTGACATACAATAAAATACCTTAAAACACTAGAATTCATTTTTATAATAATATTTTTAAGGAACATGTTAGCACTCTATTGGAGTTGCTCTCAGGGATATGTGTTCTCGCTAACTGTGTTTACTAATTCATTTTTATAGGGTTTCAACTATTAAGTTTGTGTCCATTGTTGTGGGCAAGTAGGACTTTTTATGTAAAAGTAGATCCTCCAGCTAGAGGTTTTAATTTCTTCTTAGTAGTGCCCTAGTTGACTTGAACTTACTAATAATTTAAGGGAGGGTTGGATCATGTCCAGAATAGAATTGAGAAAGGGAAATGAGTAGAAAATAAAGGATTGATCTAGAATTGTTTTAATTGCTTGGTTCGGATCGAATAAAAACCTTATCTGAATACATTTATTTTTTATTTTTATTATTAAGCGATCTCAATATATTCAAATGTATTATATTTTTAACAATATAATATATTGGTATTATAAACTAACATAATTAACTATGGTATTATAATCTAACATAATTAACTATTCAATAGCACCATTACTTTTTTTAATAAATTAACATATAAATTTATATCAAAATTATTTTTAATTTATAAAAACTAAATAATTTTTAATTTTTAATTTTTAATTTTTAAAATTAATTTTGCATATTGATCTATTTTTTTGGTCAAATATTTAAATTATAATTGAAATAAAAAAAACAAAAGTGGGAAAGAGAGTCCAAATATCTAGTGCGGTGGGAAATGGAATTTGAGTAATTTGGGATAAACTTACGACTAAAAAAGGGAAAAGGAAATGACGGATTTTACTAAATAAATATCAACAAAGGGAATGAGCCCACTTATTTTAAATTTCCTTTCCCTTTGTTGAATAACCTGTATCAAACGCCCCTAACTTGAATTAGTCGGAAGCATTAGCACTTTTGTTTGAATTTTGTTTATTTAATCTTATAACTTTGAAAAAACAATAACCAATTAATGAGGAATTAGCATACCCACTCCCGCGGTTCGTAGTCTAATCCCTTATTTCAGAGTTTTAGAATGGATGGAAAACAAGTGTAGAGTAGGTAAAATTAATTTCAGTTTCACTCGTAATTATATCCCCAAGTCTTTTAAGAAACGAAAGTAATTGAAGATTAATGCATATTTGACATATTTTCGCTTAAAAATGGGATGGAAGTATTTTATTTCTTAATCACTTCCTTCATTCTCTTTTAAAAACTCGGGAGAAAAGCCTAAGTAACCCCCTTTTATATTTTTTTAAGAAGGGTGTAAATAAATGAGGTAATTCATCATTTCTAAATCGAATCTTGTTTCGCTCGATTGAGGAATAGTAAAATTGGCATTCTCTCAGTTACAATGATCAACGTTTTTCTATAATAGATCTTTAGTTAAAATTAATACATAGTTGAAATTAACTCAATCTTTTTTTTTAACTTTCCAATTTCTTTCTTATTTATTTGAATTTCTCTCAATTAATCTATTAGAATAAATTTTCTACATATATGTCACGTCTTTCAATCCAACCGACAAAAGCCCAGAATTTTTTATCCGAATATATATATGCAAGTTTTGAGTAATAGCCATAATTTTTATTGTATTCCTTGGCCATGTTTGTTTAATGGTATTAAACAGGGGATAGGATTATAATCCTTTAAATTTTTCAATCCCATGTTTGTTTTGTAAAAAATTATTGAAGAGTTATCCAAGGATTATAATCCTTTAAATTATCATATCCCATGTTTGTTTTGTTTGAGAAGATGATAGGACTATAATCCCATCTAATGCTTGGTGGGAGGAGGTATTGTTTTATCACCTCCTACAAGTCATTTTTTAAAAGATTATAATCCCTCTCATTGTTATCTCATATTAAACAAACATAGGATTGGAAAATTTAAAGGACTATATTACAATCCCAAGTACTATCCCACAAAACAAACATATGATAAAGTTTTAAAGGATTATATTCCAATCCTACATTTAATTCTTTCAAACAAACTTAGGATAAGATTATTTAATCCATAGGACTAATTTTGATGAGATTAGTTATCCCTGGATTATTATCCCGGGATTAAAATCCCACGAAACAAACATGGCCCTTGAGAGCTGTTAACTTCCCGTTATAAATAAATGATCTTATCATAGATCCGTTGTAGTATTGGAATGTATAAAAATGGAAACAACAACATTATGCGCCATTAAAATTGTATAATAATGAAAAGAACAACCCTATAAGCCTTTTTTTTTGCATTTCGTGTACTTATCAAATCCGGCTCTACAATCTAGTTTGATTTTGTAGTCCAAATAATCCCGTTCATGACGTATGTGGAATAATAGTAATTATTGAAACAAAAAAATTATGCAAACAATCGAAATAACTTTATCCCCACCAGTCCAATGCATAAAATCTTTGTAGTATTTAGAATCATTCATGAACATCACTATAAAATGATTAAAACATTTACGGCTTCTGTATAAATTAAAAGTTTCTAACAGGTATACACCATTGGTATCGTGTCTTTTGGCTATATTTTTTTTAGTAAATGCCAGGTAATCAAAAATTGGATCCCAAAACCGTTTCGAAATGACAAGTGACATGTTCTGATCCGTCATAATGCAATTAATGAAATAAATTTCATGTATTTACATCAATCTCACCAAATAAAATAACTTAAAATGATATATCACGCACATCATTTTGAAACTATATTTTGAACTTAATTCTGGTACCTACCACTACTCATTTTTTTTAATTTGACTGTTCATTTTTTTTACTTTTATAATTTAACTGTTCTTTCCTTTTTAGAAGTATAGGGTATCAGAGGAATCATGATTTGAATCACTATTTTTTTTCTTTTATATGAGGATAATCACAAATAAAAATAAATAACATGTACTAAAGTTATAATATTCCACAATCAAATTTATGTAAGCATTACTTGATAAATTCCTCATTTTAAGTATAATTTTTTCAGCATCTTTTTTAAAGAAATGCCTAAATTTCCAATTAAAAACTAAAATTGCAACTAAATATTTGAAATGTTTTTTTTAATCTAAAATAGGTCTCCAATATTTTATTATATTAATTTATTATCTATTAATTTGGATCAATAAAATATGATAGGGGTGAATGTTTAATATTTATATATGATCTTATAAGCCATAAAGTAAAGATAAATAATTATATATATGAATTCAGGTCCATTCAGGTCTAGACCGGATTTTTTCAGGTCTAGACCGGATTGTTTCAGGTCTTGGACCGGACCGAACCGAACACCGGATTTTTTCAATTATAAGGACCGGAGACCGGACCAGGTATGTTCAGTCCGGTCCGGTCCAGGTCTTGGACCGGTAGACCCGGTCCAGTCCGGGTTACAGGTCTAAACTGAAATTTTGTGCAGCCCTATACATCAACAACTCTATCATTATCAGAAATTATAAAATTAAATTGCATTTTTTATGGACGATAACTCGAAACGCTAAATAATTTAGAAAGAATGCCCAAAATACACCACTTTCCACCTTCAACTGCCCAAAATGCCCAGATGCGCTCGAACCGCCCAAAATACCCACGAAATACGCATTTTAGGGATGCGTATTCAGCCTTTTAAATTTTAACAAAGAATACGCATGTTGAACATGCATATTCACTTTTGATTTTACAAAGGATACGCATGTTCAACATGCGTATTCACAAAAAAACAAAAAGTGAATACGCATGTTGAACATGCGTAGTCTTTGTTAAAATTTTAAAAACTGAACCCGCATCCCCCACATGCATGCGTATTCAGTGGGTAAAAAAGACGGAACATCCCGCCAATAGCTATTTTGGGCAGATTTTCCCAAATGGTGGGCATTTTGGTTTTTCACCCAATAATTGATGTCTTAGAGTAAAGTAATTGCATATGTTTTGCATTACCATTGATATTAATTTTTAACAATAAATTTTTCAAAAGTTTCTAATACCCAAATAATGATTAAACTAACTTTCCACTAGATTTTCGTGAAACATCATATACGCATTTTAAATTTGTAATGGTTTAAATTTTTTTAATAATTATTCTTATCATTAAATATTTTTTTCTTTAAAATATCACTATTAATTTTTAATAAAGAAATTATTATGAAATTTACTTATTTTAGTTTTATAAAAAAATATTATGAAAAGATGACTTATAAGGTCTCCCAATAAACTAAACTAATGTGTACTACATTTAGAGTGGTGTATTCAATTGACATTTTTAAGGATTTTTTTGAATTTTGAAAATCTTAGGGTATTCAATTTAGATTCTAATTTTTTTAAGATCTGTTGTTATTCAATAGAGATTGAAAAAAGTCTTTTAAAATTTGGGGTATTCAAATTAGATTTTAAAAAGTACATTAAAATCTGGTGGTATTCAATTTGGATTTTAAAAAATCCAAAAATCTGGTGGTATTCAAAACTCCATGGATTTTTTTGTATTTTATAAAATTGTAGATTTTAATGGATTTACTAGCGTATTTTATATTTTCAGAAATCTTATAAAAATCCAAGAGATTTTGATGGATTTGTAGAAATCACTATTCAAATCAGCAAAACTCTACGAGTAGAGATGGGAAAATAATCCGATCTGACGGATATCCGATCCGAAACACGAAATTTTGGATATACCGAACCCGATTTTTTGGATTTGTATTTGGATATGGATTTAATTTTTAAACCCGAAAATTTTTGGATTTGAATTTGGATTTGGATATTAGGAATACCGATCCGAAACCCGATCCGAAATCTGAAATGCTATCCGAACCCGATCCGAACCTGAAACCCGAAAAAAACCCGAATTAATAAATATATACATATATATATATTATATAATATTAGAATTTTATATATTACATATTATAATATTATATATAATATATATATTCTATAATTTACCTTATACATATTATTATTATATAAAATATATATTCTATAATTTACCTTATACATATTATTATATAATTTTTTAAACATATATTTTTATATTTATGTTAAAAATTAATTAATTATATAGTTTAATGAAATATAATTATTCAATCATTTAAATGGGTGATAAGGTTTATAAGGTTAACAAAACATATTTTAGTAATAAATCTAAAAAACTGTGTATCAATTGATTAGTTGATTTTTAAATATTAGTTATACATATAATAACACAATTAATGATGTGGTGGAGTGGTTGAAAATGACACGTTAAAACTCTTTTTCTACAAGTCGGGTGTTCGATCCCAAACATTTGCAATATCATTAATTATACAAATTTTCAGATTTCGGGTTCGGGTTCGGGTATGAATATCCAATTCAAAAAACTTCGTGTTTCGGATATACCCGAATACGATCCGAAATCCGCTGAATCGGGTTCGGGTATTCATTTTTAGGTATTTTTCGGGTTCGGGTCGGGTTCAGATATGGATAAAATTTTCGGGTTTGGATATGGATTCTGCAATACCCGACCCGATCCGACCCGATTGTCATCCCTATCTACGAGATTTATTAAACAACTCCGCTAAAATCCGCTTATACAATTAAAATCAGCCAAAATCGGCAGCATTCATTCAAAATCGATGAATTGTTATAAATACTCTAAAGTTTGAATTGAATATACCCTCCTTAGTTTCTAATATAAATTTTCAAAAATTTCTTAAACATAAAAGCGACTAAATTATATGTTTAGGATGATTTGGATGTACGTACTCATTTTAGAGTTGTATTGGTGTACACTTTTTCTTATATATAATTTTAAAATTATTTTAATTATTATTTATCTTACAAAAAACTAATATTTCTAAATTATTGTTTTTTAAAATTGCTCTTTTGGATTATAAGTAATATTTTGAATATCATCATATTTTAATTATGTTTTTAAATCCAAATTGAATATGTCAAGATTTTGATAGATTTTTTAAATATGGATAAAATATAATCAGAATTTAATGAAATTATTAAAATTCAAATTAAATAACTCCGGATTTTAAAAGATTTTAAAAAATCTAAATTGAATACCATGAATTTTTAAAGATCCTTGAAAATCTTGATTTAATACACTAATGTTTAGTTTTAATCTACACCATCCATTTAATCATCTATCCACCTCAAGGTAATCAACACCGTCCGTTTACTCATTAAAATGAATATTTTCATCAATTTTTTCATAATATCAATATTTTTGAATCACAGCTGCTCTGCAAGAGAGAGAGGGAGTACATTCATACAATTCTCAACAACTGCTCGGACAAAGAGAGGGTAATGATTCATTGCTTCTAAATCATTTATTTATCATGAATTCTTGATTAATATTATTGTTTATGTGTTTGAATTTGAAAGTTTAATTCTTTATATATGTGACAAGCTCAATGTTTAATTCTGTTTAAACTAATATGTGATGATCTTAAATTTTGATTTTTTTATTTCTTCTTTTATATGTGATAGGCACAAAATTTGATCTTTCTTGGATTGAAACCGTGATAAAGCTTGAATCTTTATAAGAATAATGAGCTACAAAAATGTTGATCATTGGAGTAATCTTCCTGCAAGGCTTTTTATATTTATTGCACAAAGGTTTAGTTTTCTTGGCCATTTTTTTCGATTATGGAAGAACTCAGCTAGTGATCTCGAGAAGCCTTGTTTACCTCCCGCCAGCTTGCCATTACTTAGTGAAGGTCACAATGATTCTAACAATGTAGAAACACATGATAGTGGTTCTGATTTTAATGGTTGGAGTGATCTTCCCCCTGAAATTCTTGTTCTTATTTCGCGGAAGTTTAGTTTACTCAGTGATTATTATAGATTTATTGCTGTTTGCAAATCATGGAGGGATTCAGTTAGTGAACTTGAGAAGCCTTGTTTGCCTTTAACAGGAGTTCCATTTCTTTTTCTTGCTGAAGATGTTGCTCCTGGAGCTATGCTTGCATATGACCCCAGTCAAGAAAATGACAGGAATGATAATATAGAGTACCACAAATACGATCATAGCAAAAATTCAGTTGGTAGTAGTCGTGGTTTGTTCAGTCTTTTAACCCGTAAAACATACTCCATTCACTTACCAGAAGCTGCTGGAAGACTAGTATTGGGGACTAATAAAGGATGGCTCGTAACTCTAGGCAGAGATTTGCAAATAAACCTCTTGCATCCGCTGTTGAACCACCAAATCTCACTTCCTAACATGCTTACCTTTCCTGATTGGAATTCCTTCCATAAACGCTATGAGCCTGAAAATGCTGCTGACTTTTATATCCGGAAAGTTGCTGTATCTTCTAATATACTAAATGAAGATCCAGCTTTTCGCTTATATCATCACCACCCAAGCCCTTCTCCTACTGTTATGACTATATATGGAAGTAATTCGATTTTAGGTTTTGCTAGATTGGGAGACAATGTGTGGACAGATGTGGACGTTTCTTCGCGCAACTTTGATGATGTTGTTTACCATGAAGGGAATTTTTTTGCAGTAGATTGTCATGGGAGTGTATTTGTGTGTGGCATTAATGATGAAGGAGGAGGAGATATCCGAGGAACAGAAATCGCATCGCTTAGACCTACTAAAGAATGGGACAAAAAGTACTTGGTTAAATCAACATCAGGATCTAGTCTTTTGTTACTTGTGCGGTATCTTAAGAAAACGCTGATTAAATACCGCACAACTAATTTCTCCGTATGGAGGTTGGATATGGAAAATTCTGAGGCTCTTGAGAATATTTCATACACTTTGAAAGAAGTGAATGACTTGGGGAACGAGGCTTTATTTGTTGGAAATGCTTCATCCACAGCTATATTATCATCAGAAATCATAAAGCCAAACTGCATCTATTTTACGGACGACCACCGAGAAGGCTACTACCGTGATGGAGGCGGCCATGACATGGGGATCTTCAGCATGGAGCATCACACAATTGAACCCCATTTTCAAGGAAAATCCTACCATCCCATCTCGCCTCCACTTTGGTATATTTGATATGCAACAGCAAAGTCGATCTGCAATTTGATAATCTTGGCACGACACTGCATTTTTTTCATTCTGTATCATTCCCGTTTAGGCAGAGAATTGTAATTTTGAACTTGAGTACTTGGTAACTATTGTATTGTTTTATGAAATAATGTCATTTTTTAAAGGAAGAATATGGTTGCTCTTTGTAAATTAAGTTCAAGTATGGTACTTTTATAAATTAAGTTTTTTTTAAGTGTTATTCGCAGTTTATGCTAGGCGGCTTCAACTAATTCTTTGACTGGAAATGAACTCAATTGCATAAAGGTCTGGGCCATGTTATGTAATGCCATAGACATTCTGTTGTCAATAATCTTATGTTGCAGGCTTCTTTGAGCTGGTATCTATTCTGTTGTCAGATGATTCTGTATGTGCATTATCCATATCATGTATGAGCATTGACAGCATTTTGGCCGATGATGCTTTGGATTGTTTGGAATATTTTTTAATTAGAATGTTTTTTAATCTGAGGCGTGTGTTCTAATATTTTTCTGGCATATTTATGAGGATGTTGTTTGAGGTTTTCAAGTTATGTCATTATGTAAATAGTGTGCATTCTTGTGCTTTATATCAGGAGGAGCTTAATGTTGACTTTCCATTATTTGAGGTAAAATTTTAATTATATAAATGGGACTCCAAAATAGATTATTACTGTAGAGGGGAGACGATGAACTATGCTTTAGTTGACAAGGTTGAATGATTATATTCATTCATTCTATTAACTCTAAATTTAGGGAACAAGGATACTTGTACCAGAAGAAAAAATCACTTAACATCCAGAAAAAAATCTGTTTGATCTGATTCATTTAAGAACCTGTAAAAAGGCCTTCTTTCTCGATGTGAAAGAGTTAGATATATGTATGTACATTACATATAATTTGAGTTGATAGTACTATACTTTCTCTTTAGGATTTGCTTGCCATATTTCTGAATCTGAAATTTTCTTTATTATAGCTCTCTACATATGGAATTTATGTTCTGTATAAGTGGATCTATTTTGTTGCAGTAACTTGTCATGCTTGTGTTTGTAGCTAGAGATGGTGGTGCTTAATCTATGGGGTTTTCTGGGGACGATCCTCGTGACTGTGGTGTACAACCATTGTTTTGAGTTACATATTTATTTTCTTTAGAGCTAGTACATACATGTTAGAATATTCAAACCCTCTAGAAGAATAATAATTACTGTTGGTTTCTAGTAAAAGATGAGTTAAAATACACAGTCATGCAATCCCAGGAAAAATGGTGTGCTATGTTAAATTTGTCAAACTAGTTTTATTATCCAGAGAGTTGTGTATGTATAGTATTATGTATAGTATTAAGAGAAACATGTACGTGGCACTCTAATATTTACATGCAGCAACTAAATATATGTGAACTATAGAGCAGTCTTGTTTAAATCCTATAATTAAGGTAGGCCGCATAAATAACAAAGCAAGCTGGTCATGAATAATATAAATGAAGCCTAAATAAAAGGTGGCTTGTCTAGCGTGTTGAAGTAAGAGATTAGGTCAGCAGTAGCAGCTTTGTACTCTGTATAAATACTACCTGCATGCATGTTGTAGTAGTATGTAAGTTGTATCTTGAGTTGTAAAGAAAAGAGGTGTAGCTTTGTAGAGAAAGAAAAGAGCTGAAGCTCTTGTAAGAAAAAACCAGCAACCTGTGTGTAAACACTTTTATATATATAAGTTGTATTTCTATTATTAAAAAATAAAAGTAATCTCTTATTATTGTGCGTTTATTAATATAATTAAAAGCTTTTAGTGTAAAGCCCATCCACGTTTCCAACAATACAATACTAACATTTATATACAAAGAATCTAGTGATAGTCAGGACGTCATAGCACTCAAGGAAGCACTAGACCTGTAAAATAATAATGAAAGAACTTGGCTATAAAAGCTTTCTAGATTTTAAAACTGGATCCCTGCAGGTTTTTGATCGATTTAAGGATGCTTTCTAAATCCTTAAAGCAAGAGATCCTGAAGATTTAAAATTTTCGTATGGAGGAAATTAATCAATTAGGTACCTTCAATAGCCCAATAGTATGTTGGATCAATTTACATTCATTGTACTTTCTGGCATGATATATTTTGTTTTCTCATCTGCTTAACAGGGTTGAAGCTTACGAGCCTGGTTGAGGCTGCTCAGAATTATCATCCGGTTCTAGAAGAAAATAGGAAACTGCGCAACGAAGTCCAAGATTTGAAAGTTGTTTATGCTCACAATTATATTATCTAACATATCCGTATCATTATATGGCAGGAAATAATTTCCTAATAGAATTGAGAAAGGGAAATAATTTAAGGGGGCGTTTGGATCATGTCCAAAATAGAATTGAGAAAGGGAAAGGAGTAGAAAATAAAGGATTGATCTAGAATTATTTTAATTGCTTGGTTCAGATCCTGAAACGGAATAAAAACCTTATTTGAGTACATTTATTTTTTGATTTTTTAATATTAAGCGATCTCAATATATTCAAATGTATTGTATTTTTAACAATATAATATATTGGTATTATAAACTAACATAATTAACTATTCAATAGCACCATTACTTTTTTTAATAAATTAACATATAAATTTATATCAAAATTATTTTTAATTTATAAAAACTAAATAATTTTTAATTTTTAAAATTAATTTTGCATATTGATCTAATTTTTTGGTCAAAGATTTAAATTACAATTGAAATAAAAAAACAAAAGTGGGAGAGAGAGTTCAAATATCTACTGCGGTGGGGAATGGAGTCAGAGTAATTTGGGGTAAACTTACGACTAAAAAAGGGAAAAGGAAATGACCGTTTTTATTAAACAAATATCAACAAAGGGAATGAGCCCACTTATTTTAATTTTCCTTTCCCTTTGTTGAATAACCTGTAAAAAAACGCCCCCTAACTTGAATTAGTCGGAAGCATTAGCACTTTTGTTTAAATTTTGTTTATTTAATCTTATAAATTTGAAAAAACAATAACCAATTAATGAGGAATTAGCATACCCACTCCCGCGGTTCGTAGTCTAATCCCTTATTTCCGAGTTTAGAATGGATGGAAAATAAGTGCAGAGTAAGTAAAATTAATTTCACTTTCACTCGTAATTATATCCCCAAGTCTTTTAAGAAACGAAAGTAATTGAAGATTAATACAAATTTGACATATTTTCGCTTCAAAAATGGGATGAAAGTATTCTATTTCTTAATCACTTCCTTCATTCTCTTTTAAAAACTCGTGAGAAAAGCCTAAGTAACCCCCTTTTATATTTTTTTTAAGAAGAGTGTAAATAAATGAGGTAATTCATTATTTCTAAATTGAATCTTTTTTCGCTCAATTGAGAAATAGTAAAATTGACATTCTCACAGTTACAGTGATCAACGTTTTTCTATAATAGATCTTTAGTTAAAATTAATACATAGTTGAAATTAACTCAATCTTTTATTTTATTTTTTTATTTAACTTTCTAATTTCTTTCTTATTTATTTGAATTTCTCTCAATTAATCTATTATAATAAATTTTCTACATATATGTCACGTCTTTCAATCCAACCGACAAAAGCCCAGAATTTTTTGTCTATATATATGCAAGTTTTGAGTAATAGCCATAATTTTTATTGTATTCCTTGAGAGCTGTTAACTTCCCGTTATAAATAAATGATCTTATCATAGATCCATTGTAGTATTGGAATGTATAAAAATGGAAACAACAACCCTATGCGCCATTGAAATTGTATAATAATGAAAAGAACAACCCTATAAGCCTTTTTTTTTGCATCTCGTTTACTTATCAAATCCGGCTCTACAATCTAGTTTGATTTTGTAGTCCAAGTAATCCCGTTCATGACGTATGTGGAATAATAGTAATTATTGAAACAAAAAATTTATGCAAACAATCGAAATAATAATGTCCCCACCAGTCCAATGCATAAAATCTTTGTAGTATTTAGAATCATTCATGAACATCACTATAAAAATGATTAAAATATTTACGCCTTCTCTATAAAGTAAAAGTTTCTAACAGGTATACACCATTGGTATGGTGTCTTTGGACTATATATTTTTTTAAGGTAATCAAAAATTGGATCCCAAAACCGTTTCGAAATGACAAGTGACATGTTCTGATACGTCATAATGCAATTAATGAAATAAATTTCATATATTTACATCAATCTCACCAAATAAAATAACTTAAAATGATATATCACGCACATCATTTTGAAACTATATTTTGGACTTAATTTTGGTACCTACCACTACTCATTTTTTTGTAATTTGACTGTTCATTTTTTTTACTTTTATAATTTAACTGTTCTTTCCTTTTTAGAAGTATAGGGTATTAGAGGAATCATGATTTGAATCGCTATTTTTTTCTTTTATATGAGGATAATCACAAATAAAAATAAATAACATGTACTAAAGTTATAATATTCCACAATCAAATTTATGTAAGCTTTACTTGATAAATTCCTCATTTTAAGTATAATTTTTTTCATCATCTTTTTTAAAGAAATGCCTAAATTTCCAATTAAAAACTAAAATTGCAACTAAATATTTGAACGTTTTTTTAATCTAAAATAGGTCTCCAATATTTTATTATATTAATTTATTATCTATTAATTTGGATCAATAAAATATGATATGGGTGAATATTTAATATTTATATATGATCTTATAAGCCATAAAGTAAAGATAAATAATTATATATATGAATTCAGGTCCATTCAGGTCTGGACCGGATTTTTTCAAGTCTAGGATCGGACCGAACCGAAGACCGGATTTTTTCAATTATAAGGACCGGGGACCGGACCAGGTATGTTCGGTCCGGTCCAGGTCTTGGACCGGTAGACCCGGTCCAGTCCGGGTTACAGGTCCAAACCGGAATTCTGTGCAGCCTATACATCAACAACTCTATCATTATCAGAAATTATAAAATTAAATTGCATTTTTTTATGGACGATAACTCGAAACGCTAAATAATTTATGTCTTAGAGTAAATTAATTGCATAGGTTTTGCATTACCATTGATATTAATTTTTAACAATAATTTTTTCAAAAAGTTCTAATACCCAAATAATGATTAAACTAACTTTCCACTAGACTTTCGTGACACATCATATACGCATTTTAAATTTGTAATGGTCTACATTTTTTTAATAATTATTCTTATCATTAAATATTTTTTTTCTTTAAAATATCACTTATAATTTTTAATAAAGAAATTATTATGAAATTTGCTTATTTTAGTTTTCTAAAAAAATATTATGAAAAGATGACTTATAAGGTCTCCCAATAAACTAAACTAAGGTGTTACTACACATTTAGAGTGGTGTATTCAATTGACATTTTAAAGGATTTTTTTGAATTTTGAAAATCCTAGGGTATTCAATTTAGATTCTAATTCTTTTTAAAAATTTGTTGTTATTCAATATAGATTGAAAAAAGTTTTTTAAAATTTGGGGTTCAAATTAGAATTTTAAAAAGTACATTAAAATCTAGTGGTATTCAATTTGGATTTTAAAAAATCCAAAAATCTGGTGGTATTCAAAATTCCATGGATTTTTTTGTATTTTATAAAATTATAGATTTTAATGGATTTGCTAGCTTATTTTATATTTTCAGAAATTTTATCAAAATCCAAGAGATTTTGATGGATTTGTAGAAATCACTATTCAAATCAGCAAGACTCTACGAGATTTATTCAACAACTCCGCTAAAATCCGCATATACAATTAAAATCCAAAATCAGCAACAATCATTCAAAATCAATGAATTGTTATAAATACTTTAAAGTTTGAATTGAATACACACTCCTTAGTTTCTAATATAAATTTTCAAAAATTTCTTAAACATAAAAGTGACTAAATTATATGTTTACGATGATTTGGATGCACATACTCATTTTAGAGTTGTATTGGTGTACACTTTTTCTTATATATAATTTTAAAATTATTTTAATTATTATTTATTTTACAAAAAAACTAATATTTCTAAATTATTATTTTTAAAAATTGCTCTTTTGGATTATAAGTAATATTTTGAATATTATCATATTTTAATTATGTTTTTAAATCCAAATTGAATATGTCAAGATTTTGATAGATTTTTTAAATCTGGATAAAATATAATCAGAATTAAATGAAATTATTTCTATAATAGATCTTTAGTTAAAATTAATACATAGTTGAAATTAACTCAATCTTTTATTTTATTTTTTTATTTAACTTTCTAATTTCTTTCTTATTTATTTGAATTTCTCTCAATTAATCTATTATAATAAATTTTCTACATATATGTCACGTCTTTCAATCCAACCGACAAAAGCCCAGAATTTTTTGTCCGAATATATATGCAAGCTTTGAGTAATAGCCATAATTTTTATTGTATTCCTTGAGAGCTGTTAACTTCCCGTTATAAATAAATGATCTTATCATAGATCCGTTGTAGTATTAGAATGTATAAAAATGGAAACAACAACCCTATGCGCCATTGAAATTGTATAATAATGAAAAGAACAACCCTATAAGCCTTTTTTTTGCATCTCGTTTACTTATCAAATCCGGCTCTTCAATCTAGTTTGATTTTGTAGTCCAAGTAATCCCGTTCATGATGTATGTGGAATAATAGTAATTATTGAAACAAAAAATTTATGCAAACAATCGAAATAACTCTGTCCCCACCAGTCCAATGCATAAAATCTTTGTAGTATTTAGAATCATTCATGAACATCACTGTAAAAATGATTAAAACATTTACGGCTTATCTGTGAAGTAAAAGTTTCGAACAGTTATACACCATTGGTATGGTGTCTTTGGGGTAATCAAAAATTGGATCCCAAAACCGTTTCGAAATGACAAGTGACATGTTCTGATCCGTCATAATGCAATTAATGAAAAAAATTTCATGTATTTACATCAATCTCACCAAATAAAATAACTTAAAATGATATATCACGCACATCATTTTGAAACTATATTTTGGACTTAATTTTGGTACCTAACACTACTCATTTTTTTGTAATTTGACTGTTCATTTTTTTTACTTTTATAATTTAACTGTTCTTTCCTTTTTAGAAGTATAGGGTATCAAAGGAATCATGAATTGAATCGCTATTTTTTTTCTTTTATATGAGGATAATCACAAATAAAAATAAATAACATGTACTAAAGTTATAATATTCCACAATCAAATTTATGTAAGCATTACTTGATAAATTCCTCATTTTAATTATAATTTTTTTCAGCATCTTTTTTAAAGAAATGCCTAAATTTCCAATTAAAAACTAAAATTGCAACTAAATATTTGAAATGTTTTTTTTAAATCTAAAATAGGTCTCCAATATTTTATTATATTAATTTATTATCTATTAATTTGGATCAATAAAATATGATATGGGTGAATATTTAATATTTATATATGATCTTATAAGCCATAAAGTAAAGATAAATAATTATATATATGAATTCAGGTCCATTTCCGGAATTTTTCAGGTCTTGGACCGGACCGAACCTAAGACCAGATTTTTCAATTATAAGGACCGGGGACCGGACCAGGTATGTTCGGTCCGGTCTGGTCCAGGTCTTGGACTGGTAGACCCGGTGCAGTCCGGGAACCGGAATTCTGTGCAGCCCTATACATAAACAACTCTATCATTATCAGAAATTATAAAATTAAATTGCATTTTTTTATGGACGATAACTCGAAATGCTAAATAATTTATGCCTTAGAGTAAAGTAATAGCATATGTTTTGCATTACCATTGATATTAATTTTTAACAATAAATTTTTCAAAAGTTTCTAATACCCAAATAATGATTAAACTAACTTTCTACTAGACTTTCGTGACACATCATATACGCATTTTAAATTTGTAATGGTCTAAATTTTTTTAATAATTATTCTTATCATTAAATATTTTTTTCTTTAAAATATCACTTATAATTTTTAATAAAGAAATTATTATGAAATTTGCTTATTTTAGTTTTATAAAAAAATATTATGAAAAGATGACTTATAAGGTCTCCCAATAAACTAAACTAATGTGTTACTACACATTTAGAGTGGTGTATTCAATTGACAGTTTAAAGGATTTTTGTTGAATTTTGAAAATTCTAGGGTATTCAATTTAGATTCTATTTTTTTAAAAGAATTTGTTGGTATTCAATAATGATTGAAAAAAGTCTTTTAAAATTTGGGGTATTCAAACTAGATTTTAAAAAGTACATTAAAATCTGGTGGTATTCAATTTGGATTTTAAAAAATCCAAAAATTTAGTGGTATTCAAAACTCCTGGAAATTTTTGTATTTTATAAAATTGTAGATTTTAATGGATTTGCTAGCGTATTTTATGTTTTCAGAAATCTTATCAAAATCCAAGAGATTTTGATGAATTTGTAGAAATCACTATTCAAATGAGCAAGACTCTACGATATTTATTCAACAACTCCACTAAAATCCGCGTATACAATTAAAATCAACAACAATCATTCAAAATCAGTGAATTATTATAAATACTCTAAATTTGAATTGAATACACCCTCCTTAGTTTCTAATATAAATTTTCAAAAATTTCTTAAACATAAAAGTGACTAAATTATATGTTTAGGATGATTTGGATGCATGTACTCATTTTAGAGTTGTATTGGTGTACACTTTTTCTTATATATAATTTTAAAATTATTTTAATTATTATTTATCTTACAAAAAACTAATATTTATAAATTATTGTTTTTAAAAATTGCTCTTTTGGATTATAAGTAATATTTTGAATATCATCATATTTTAATTATGTTTTTAAATCCAAATTGAATATGTCAAGATTTTGATAGATTTTTTAAATCTGGATAAAATATAAACAGTATTTAATGAAATTATTAAAATTCAAATTAAATAACTCCGGATTTAAAAGATTTTAAAAAATCTAAATTGAATACCATGAATTTTTAAAGATCCTTGAAAATCTTGATTTAATACACTAATGTTTAGTTTTAATCTACATCATCCATTTAATCATCTATCCACCTCAAGGTAATCAACACCGTCCGTTTACTCATTAAAATGAATATTTTCATCAACTTTTTCATAATATCAATATTTTTGAATTACACTGTTGTGCAAGAGAGAGAGGGAGTACATTCATACAATTCTCAACAACTGCTCGGACAAAGAGAGGGTAATGATTCATTGCTTCTAAATCATTTATTTATCATGAATTCTTGATTACTATTATTGTTTATGTGTTTGAATTTGAAAGTTTAATTCTTTATATATGTGACAAGCTCAATGTTTAATTCTGTTTAAACTAATATGTGATGATCTTAAATTTTGATTTTTTTATTTCTTCTTTTATATGTGATAGCCACAAAATTTGATCTTTCTTGGATTGAAACCGTGATAAAGCTTGAATCTTTATAAGAATAATGAGCTACAAAAATGTTGATCATTGGAGTAATCTTCCTGCAAGGCTTTTTATATTTATTGCACAAAGGTTTAGTTTTCTTGGCCATTTTTTTCGATTATGGAAGAACTCAGCTAGTGATCTCGAGAAGCCTTGTTTACCTCCCGCCAGCTTGCCATTACTTAGTGAAGGTCACAATGATTCTAACAATGTAGAAACACATGATAGTGGTGCTGATTTTAATGGTTGCTCTGTTACATATAATGAAGAAAAAGTTGATGAAGGTGTGACATCACGGAATGCCAAAACAGCAAATGGAGTCACACTACACCAGCAACCATACCAGTAGCTCTAGCAGAGTTAGTTACATACACATGACAGCTGGTGCCAGAACCACATCCTCTCTGTTAGACAAAAACTCTGTATATAGTCTTTCTTAGATAGATTAGTGAGTAAGTAACAAAAATGTATCCAGAGAATCATGATATCTCTCTCTCTGATCTTACTCTCTCTCTCTGATCTCTCTCAATATCTTTCTCTAGTTAGCTTCAGCTATTCATAGATATTATTGAGAAAGTAGATGTAATGAAAGATTGTAATTCAGTTTCCGCATTCTTCTAATGAAAAGTAGATCAGCTCTTTTTAGTTTCTTGAATTGTAACATGGTATCAGAGCATCCAGGCACGATTCTGAGTTTCTGAATTTCGGATTGAGGCGTCGTTATAATCATCGATCAGTTCTTCGTGTTCTTCAAGGTTCTTGAGGTAAAATTCAAGTTCTACTTACTTAATCTGATATTGATTAGTCTTGAGCAACAATTGTTATTTCGATTTACAGTTTCTTGATTCACGATTAATGATGGAAATCGTCTTCAAAATTGATACTCTTCAGTAATTTCACTCATTTCATTGAGCATCAGTCTCTGTTTCACTCATCGAATCTGCTCATTTTGTTTCGGTCATGATTGCTGATCATTGATTATTCCTCGATTCAAGTCTATTTCAGTCATCTTATCAATTCAATTGATATTTCTTTGATATTACTTCTCTAAAATGGCTAGTACTAGTAACAATAACAATGTCATTCCAACTGTTGATCCGTCACAAGATCCAACTTCTCCATATTATGTACATCCGTCGGATAATCCTGGAATGAAGCTTGTATCGTTAAAATTTGATGGAAATAGTTATGCTGATTGGAAAAGGTCGTTATTACTAAGCCTAACAGCAAAGAATAAAATTGGATTTGTGGATGGTTCCATTGTTAAGCCACCTCTAGATGATGCTACATACAAAGCCTGGGATCGATGTAACAGTATGATGATTTCTTGGATATTAGGAGTTCTAGATCAGGATATTGCTAGGAGTGTGTTGTATTATACCACTGCTAGAGACATTTGGGTGAATTTAGAAGAGAGATTTGGTCAGGCTTCTGGAACTACACTTTATGAGATCAAGCAGTCTTTGAATGAAATTAAGCAAGGAAATGATAACATCTCTGGTTTTTACACAAAGATGAAGATGTTGTGGGATCAATTGGATTCAGTAGATAGTGTACCAGTTTGTAACTGTACAAACTGTAACTGTGGTTTGACTACTAAGCTGATGAAATCTAAGGAAGATGGAAGAGTAATTGATTTTTTGATGAAGCTGAATGAAGGTTATGAGATGTTGAGAGGAAGTATACTGATCATGAGTCCTTTACCAAGCATATCACATGTTTACAGATTGATTGTGCAAGAGGAAAATCATAAAAAGATATATCAAGGATCACAGAGGAATCCTGAACAGCCAATGGCATTTGCTGCAAACAGAAGGTTCACACAGGATAGGTTCAAACAACAATTCTCTAGACAATCTCAAGGTTCTGATCCAAGAAACAGAACCAGTTCATTTTATTGTGAACATTGCAAAATGCCAGGACACACTGTGCAAAGGTGTTATAAGATCCATGGTTACCCTTCTAATTTCAGAAATGATAAAAGAGCAGCTACTGTGCAATATGAAGAAAATTCTGGAAATAAGGTTGAACTGCAATCATCAGACAAGAATGCTATGTTTACTGCAGATCAATATCAGCAGTTGTTGAAATTACTTGGTAAAGAAAAACTTACTGAGAATGATGTTCATGGTGATAATCTACAGGGCTCCAAGTCTGCACATGTTGCAGGTAAATTTTGTCTCACCTCTGTAAATGGCACTCATTGGATTGTTGATAGTGGAGCTACATATCATATGTGCTCAGATTTATCATTTTTTATTCATATTAATGAATTGAAAGGAAGCAACAATTTAATCACTATTCCTAATGGAAAACAGTCTCAGGTTACACACATTGGTACAGTTAAGATAAATGAAGACATAGTTCTTCATGATGTACTTTATGTACCTGATTTTAAGTTCAACTTAGTGTCTATACCAAAGATTTGCAAGGATGCTAATTGTTCAGTGGTGTTTACTAATAATGGTTGTTTTCTTCAGAGCCCTTCAATGAATCCACTTGCTCTTGGTGAACTAAGAGATGGTCTGTACTACTTGGACAATAAAGAATCCCCAAGAGTACAGGTTACATCTGAAGCTTCTGTAAATAATGTTGTTTTTTCTTCTGTACATACTGTAAATACAAAACTATGGCATCTAAGGATGGGTCATATGCCTGTTCATCTGTTGAAACATATTAAAACACTGGGATGTGGTGTTCTGTGTACACTTGATTGCATCTGTCAAATATGTCCTCGGGCAAAACAAACTAGAAACTCATTTCAACATAGTGTGACAAAGACAACACAAGCTTTTGAGTTGGTTCACATAGACACTTGGGGACCTTACAAAGTGTCTACTTATAATGGATTTAGGTTCTTTCTAACTGTGGTTGATGATTATACAAGGATGACTTGGGTTTTTTTGATGAAGCAAAAATCAGAAGCTGCAGGGTTATTAGAAACTTTTGCCAATCATGTACATAACCAGTTTCATAAGGATATCAAGATCATCAGGAGTGATAATGCACCTGAGTTTTGCGAAGGACAAATGAAAGAGTTTTATAGAACTAGAGGCATACTACATCAGAGAAGCTGTGTCAATTCTCCACAACAGAATGGAACAGTGGAGAGAAAACACAGACATATTTTGGAAACCTCCAGATCTTTATTCTTCCAATCTGGTCTACCTATTGAGTATTGGGGAGAGTGTGTTCTATCAGCTGTTCATTTGATTAACAGAATGCCTTCACAAGCATTAGAGTTTTTGAGTCCATATGAGAAATTACATGGTGAGCCACCAGAATTGTCTTATATAAAGGTGTTTGGTTGTTTGTGCTTTGTTAGCACATCTTCTGTTAATAGAGGGAAGTTTGATTCTAGAGCAAATCAGTGCACATTCATTGGTTATCCTGCAGGACACAAAGGGTACAAGGTGCTTGATATCCAAACAAAACAAATTATAATATCCAGAGATGTGGTGTTTCATGAACAACACTTCCCTTTTCATCTTAAGAAAAACAATCTTGCCCCTTCTCCTTTTTTCTTGCCCACATTTACTCCAGAAAGTTCATTTCTCAATATGGATTTACCTGATGTTTTTCAATATGAAGCCACATACTCAACTTCACATCCTATGATTCCACAAACAGAGTCTACAAATCAATACTCTAATGATACATTTTTGGATAATTCTGGTACTTCTACTTCTGCTGAACAAGAAGAGACAAGTTTAAGAAGAAGTTCTAGAAGCATTAAGAAACCATCTGCACTTCAAGATTTCGTTTGTGGTACTGCTCAGACTGATATAATTTCATCACATTGGTGTAATCTTGTTCTTTATTCTCACTTGCCAGCATCTTTCAAAGCCTTAGTTTCTCAAACTGTCATTGATGTAGAACCAACTACATATGCGCAGGCCTGTAAAGATCTCAGGTGGGTAGAAGCTATGAACAAGGAACTACAAACTTTACATTTAAACAACACCTGGACTTTGGTAGATCTTCCTGCTGGGAAGAAACCTATAGGCAACAAATGGGTTTATAAGATCAAATTAAGGGCAGATGGTAGTGTGGAAAGGTTCAAAGCAAGACTTGTAGCCAAAGGATACAATCAGAAATGGGGCATCGATTTTGAAGAAACATTTTCTCCAGTCGTTAAAATGACTACTGTTAGATGCATCATTGCAGTTGCAGCTCACAAGAATTGGACAATACATCAACTGGATGTTAATAATGCTTTCTTACATGGAGATTTGGTCGAGGAAGTTTACATGTTAGTACCGGAGGGTCTTTCTAATCCATATAATAAGGTTTGCCGGTTACTTAAATCATTGTATGGCTTACGGCAGGCATCTAGACAGTGGTTTGCAAAACTTGTTGGAGAGCTTCTCAAGAAAGGTTTTGTCCAGTCCAAAAATGATTACTCTCTTTTTATCAGAAATGCTAATGAGCATATCATTATTGCGGCAGTTTATGTTGATGACATTATTCTTACCGGCAATGATCATAAAGGTATTAGTGATCTTAAAGCTCATTTGGAAGTCACCTTTAGCATCAAGGATCTAGGAAAATTAAGTTTTTTCTTAGGTATAGAGGTGGGATATGTCAGTTCAGGTATCACACTAACTCAAAAGAAATTCACAATGGAGTTACTCAAGGAAGCTGGAATTACAAATTGTTCATCTAAAGTTACACCACTTCCATTGAATTTGAAACTAAGTGCTGATGATGGAGACCTTTATGCAGATCCTAGCAATTACAGGTGTCTGGTAGGAAAATTAAATTTTCTCACACATACAAGACCAGACTTATCATACACTGTACAACATTTGAGTCAGTATTTACATAGTCCTAGAGTCCCTCATTATAGGGCTCTTTTACATGTCCTTCATTATGTGGCATCAACATCTGGACAAGGAATCTTGCTGACAGGAGGGGAGCAATTAACCTTGCAGGCCTATTCTGACTCTGATTGGGGAGCATGTCTTGATACTAGAAGATCCATATCAGGTTACATCTTGCTGTTAGGAAAGTCTCCAGTAAGCTGGAAATCTAAGAAACAAAGTATTGTCTCTAGAAGTTCTTCGGAAGCCGAGTACAGATCAATGTCTTCTGCAGCCTCAGAAATTACTTAGATGGTAAGAGTACTTGCTGAATTAGGTGTGACAAATCTGAAACCTGTCATATTACATTGTGATAATCAGAGTGCAATTCATATTGCAAAGAATCACGTTCATCATGAACGTACAAAGCACATTGAGATTGATGTGCACTTCACCAGGGATAAAGTACTAGAAGGCTTGCTTCAACTTAACTATGTACCTACAAATGCTCAGCTTGCTGACATCTTTACTAAGGTCCTTCCTTCCGGACAGTTTCAGACATTGATTTCCAAACTTGGCATGACAAATTGACATTCCAGTTTGCGGGGGGCTGTTACATATAATGAAGAAAAAGATGATGAAGGTGTGACATCACGGAATGCCAAAACAGCAAATGCAGTCACACTACACCAGCAACCATACCAGTAGCTCTAGCAGAGTTAGTTACATACACATGACAGCTGGTGCCAGGACCACATCCTCTCTGTTAGACAAAAACTCTGTATATAGTCTTTCTTAGATAGATTAGTGAGTAAGTAACAAAAATGTATCCAGAGAATCATGATATCTCTCTCTGATCTTACTCTCTCTCTCTGATCTCTCTCAATATCTTTCTCTAGTTAGCTTCAGCTATTCATAGATATTATTGAGAAAGTAGATGTAATGAAAGATTGTAATTCAGTTTCCGCATTCTTCTAATGAAAAGTAGATCAACTCTTTTTAGTTTCTTGAATTGTAACATGCTCTTTGTAAATTAAGTTCAAGTATGGTACTTTTATAAATTAAGTTTTTTTTAAGTGTTATTCGCAGTTTATGCTAGGCGGCTTCAACTAATTCTTTGTCAATAATCTTATGTTGCAGGCTTCTTTGAGCTGGTATCTATTCTGTTGTCAGATGATTCTGTATGTGCATTATCCATATCATGTATGAGCATTGACAGCATTTTGGCCGATGATGCTTTGGATAGTTTGGAATATTTTCTAATTAGAATGTTTTTTAATCTGAGGTTTGTGTTCTATTATTTTTTCGGCATATTTATGAGGATGTTGTTTGAGGTTTTCGAGTTATGTTATTCTGTAAATAGTGTGCATACTTGTGCTTTATGACGCGAGGAGCTTAATGTTGACTTGTCCATTATTTGAGGTAAAATTGTTATTATATAAATGGGACTCCAAAATAGATTATCATTGTAGACGGGAGACGATGAACTATGCTTTAGTTGACAAGGTTGAATGATTATGTTCATTCATTCTATTAACTCTAAATTTAGGGAACAAGGATACTTGTACCAGATGAATAAATCACTTAACATCCAGAAAGAGGTCTATTGATCTGATATCATTTAAGAACTTATAAAAAGGCCTTCTTTCTGGATGTGAAAGGGTTCGATATCATTTAAGAACTTATAAAAAGGCCTTCTCTCTCGATGTGAAAGGGTTCGATATCATTTAAGAACTTATAAAAAGGCCTTCTTTCTGGATGTGAAAGAGTTAGATATATGTACGTACATTACCTATAATCTGAGTTGATCATTATATACTTTCTCTTTAGGATTTGCTAATTGCCATATTTCTGAATCTGAAATTTTCTTCATTTATAGCTCTCTACATATGAAAATTATGTCCGTATAAGTGGATCTATTTTGCTGCGGTAACTTGTCATGCTTGTGTTTGTAGCTAGAGATGGTGGTGCTTAATCTATGGGGTTTTCTGGGGACGATCCTCGTGACTGTGGTGTACAACCATTGTTTTGAGTTACATATTTATCTTCTTTAGAGCTAGTACACACAATACTAACATTTATTTACAAACGCCAGCATATAATAATATGCTCTGCCATTAATTTTTGTCGCTCTTGCTATAATTTAACCCAAAAATCAAACACTTTCTCTAATTTCTCTAACTTGGGTTTATAATATTTGCTTGTTCATCTGAAATACAGGAGTAAAACCAAAGTTAAACCAAAGTTTGAAGAAGTAAGTCTCTATCTATCATGACCCACATTTCTAAATTTGATAAAAATGCAATCTTAAAGTGATTTTTGTTGGTTTTTATGTGTGTGTGTATTGGAGGTGTTTGATAATTTTGTTTCTTGAAATGGGCAGGGATGGCGCATCCTAATAATTGGCTTAGAGGACGGGCAATCTCATCTTTGAATATGCATCTCTAATCTTTTCTTTGTTCAATGGAAAGTTATATGATCAAATTGTAAGCAATAGTTGATCATACCTGGGCTTTCCCTTAAGTAGGATATGGTGGTGGAGTAATACAAGGCACTACAAGCGAAGCTGTTCTAGTTGTACTTCTGGCTGCCCGTGACAACGTTTTAATAAGAACTAGAAAAGATGCCCTTAAAAAGCTTATGGTGTATTGTTCAGATCAAACTCATTCCTCTTTACAGAAGGCATTTCAGGTACATCTACACTTTTCACAGTGCAGTATGTGATCTCTTCAGTGTTTGAACCATATGCTTTAAGCATATATTGGGGATTTTGATGGTTTATCTTTGTCATTCATGAACCTATCTAGACAATCTGGAACATATCTATGACTGTAATGATGGTTCTGCAATCATTATGTGTAATATTTAGATAATTTTGCAAACACTGTAGATTTCACATTCTCTTCCTGCAATATTCCCAAGATCTCAAATTTGCTTAAATTAGTAAATCAGCACTTCTGCTTCCACTCGGTCACTTTTCAGTGTTGCTAAGAAGATTCTGGATGAGAATATAGAGAGAAAAAATGGAGATATTCCTAACCTATGGAACTTAATATTGCACTTTGAACTTTCATAGCGTGGCACCAAATTATATTACTTAAGTTATATACCTAAGTTCCCTTCATTGTGTTTTGTATTTATACTAAAATTATACATGTTTAGCATGTACCCTCTTTATTGAAAGTGGTAGTCCAGGAGATATAAATCATCATTTTTAACTTCATGACTTCGGGTCATATTAAAATTTCTGTGTATAATTATATTAATATGTTAGTACTTGGCTGCAGCAAAAGTGTGCTTCCAAGTTTCGTGAGGAGAAGCTTCAGGCAAAGATAAAAGTACTGGAAACACTTGCAACAGAAACCACAGAAGAAAATGAGGTGCTCCTGTTGTGACTGTGCAAATGGACTAAATATTTTTTTGTGCAAGCGTAAAAAACCGCAGTACAAAAAATTTGCTTCTTCTGTGCGGAACTGTTAAAAAATAGGAGTAATTTATGGGACATAATCTGTGGGATGAATCTCACTCTAACCTATTTGGATGTCTTCACTTTCTTTGTTTAATTTTTTTAAGAGAGTAGTCTTTGTACTATGGGGCAGCTAAGAAAAACCTTATATCATTGTCTTGCTCAGTTGCTTGTATTATCCGATAATTTTGCTTGTTGCATGCAGATTGAGAAGATGGAAATTGAGAAGAAGAAAAAACTTGAAGAAGAAGATTTAGTTAGGCTGCGGAAGCACAAAGAATCTAGTGATAGTCAGGTCATAGCACTCAAGGAAGCACTAGCTAGACCTGTAAAATAAGGAAAGAACTTGGCTATAAAAGCTTTCTAGATTTTAACACTGGATCCCTGCAGATTTTTGATTGATTAGTATATATAGATTATGATTATATAATGCTTCTGGGGTCATAATGTGATAATTTTTTATGCACACTACTCAGGATTTAAGGATGCTTTCTAACTCCTTAAAGCAAGAGATCCTGAAGATGCAAAATTTTCATATGGAGGAAATTAATGAATTAGGTACCTTCAATAGCCCAATAGTATGTTGGATCAATTTACATTCATTGTACTTTCTGGCATGATATATTTTGTTTTCTCATCTGCTTAATTAACAGGGTTGAACCTTACGAGCCTGGTTGAGGCTGCTCAGTGATAACTCCGGTGAGCGGGCGGCTCCGTCCGACGCCGTTCCTGAATCTTCTGGGTACGGATGAGGTGTAGCTGTTGGTTGGGCGCCTGCAAAACAACACCGGAAGGGGGGTTTGGCTCTCACGGCGCCTCCGGTGTAAGAATAAGAACAGGGTCTTGGAGAAGATGAAGATGTATGTATGTATGTAATGTAATGTAGAGGCTGCTGTGTGTGTATGGATATGAGAGAGAGAGTGAGTGCGCAAGAGTGTGAATATTTTCCAACCCCTAAACCCTTCAGCCTTGGGGGTATATATAGCCCAAAGGTAGGGTTTAGGGGTAGTTACCTCTAAATCAGGGTCGTTGGATCTTAGGAACGGAGGACGCCTGGCTTGGGTGGATTGCTTACACGTGTCCAGGGAAGGACCACCTTCAGAGTGTCCTAACGGCCTTCTGACACGCGCCGTGCTTGTCTGGTGTGTTGGTTGTTGATAGCTGTCATAGTCACGTGCCCACGTACCCTTGCTTGGCGGGTTGTGGGATGTGCATGTGCTTGCTGGGACCTCCCTCATGGTGGTCTTAGCCCTGATCCGGATCCGGGTAGGCAGGTGGGTCCGGATTCGGGTCATAAGATGGACGTGGGTCTGGTCTCTCCATTTGGTTGTTCTGGGAGAGGGGGGTCTTGGTCCATCAATCGAGTCTGGTATCCTTTAGATCCAGGTTGATTCCTAGCCGGGTCTCTTATACCCTATCATTTTGTTAGTGTAGGTGCCCTAGAGGCAATATATTATTATTTTAAATCTTTATGTCAGTTAATCATTCAATAAATGTATTTATTATGACCTTAATTACTGCGATATTTTGTTAGCATAATAAATATCCTTAGAATCATGATACAAATTGTATAGTTTAAGTACATGACTTGTACTTGAGATTATATAATATATCATATTCTTAAAGGTCCATAGTCGAGTATTATTATTATAAGACAATAATAATACATAGATAGACTAGTATGTTGTTTGACAAGATAACCACATCTCATTGGTTATAAGTATGGGGATACTAAAGTCAATACATAGGTACATGTGAGAGTACATGGTACTGGACAGACCCAATGTGAGATTTTTCAGGTTTAATAAAGTCATAAGAAAGACTCACAGTGATAATGGTGTAACGATCCTTTGACTTGAAATCATTATATTTCTATACGAGGATTAATATACTTTGACTACATTAAAAGTTACTTTTGATCGGGTGATGATAAAAGTGGACATCGGGTATATCATGAGTCGTATGAGAAATATGAATGATAGATAAAGGATTTAACCCTCCTATAATTAGGAGAGATATTATTGGCCTCTTGATTGAGTGAGATTATGAAAGCATGGTCATGCTCAAATAATGATTTGTCTTAATAATCTACTCATGGATCAAGTAAACCCGGATTAAATGTTGAAGAGGATGACTAAATACATGCCTCGAGTTTAATCTATAATATGTATGGTTAAAGAGATTATATTACATGAAAAATATTAATCACGAAAGGTTTTGTCTAATCACGATTTAATTATTGTTTAATTGGGTAACAATCATGTATTACTAGATACCGCTCATTGTTTATAATTTTATTAGAGAATAAAATTATTGTCAATTAAATAATAGCCTATAGGGTCGCACAAATAGAGCACTTTATGGAATAGTTAATTTAAATTATGGATTTAAATTAATTGATGATTATTTGAATTTTATTATAATTAAGTAAGACTTAATTGAGATAATATAAATTCGAATTAAAAGGAATGTTTTTGCCCATAATAATTAAGTATAACTTAGTTATTAATTAAATAATAGAAATTCATTTTTATTATTTAATCCACGTTTTTATTATTTAATCCAATACCTACTAGGGTTGGGCTTTGCTATTATGGGCCTTTTTAATCAGCCATTATAAATACATAATGATAGGTTAAAGAGGCTTGTACGTTTTTCGAGAAAATCCCAGCAGCAAAGAGAGGCGGAGGCAATTCAGATCGTCAAGAAGGAGGCTAGTACATCCATTCCGTAGTCAAGTTCGTGAGACGTTCTTGAAGGTGCTCGTGTGGATACCATAGAGGTGTTTCTCCGAGAGGTAGACACAAAGTGTGATAGCTAGGATCTCCGTTGAGTTCGTGAAAGTTAAGCTCTTGAAAGGTATGATTCGTTATCTTCATAATCTGCCCATAATTATACATGGATCCTGTTTTTGGGTTTCAAAATTTTTTTGTTTTATTTACGTTTATCCGCTGTGTTTTATGCCTTCGGAACCCAACATTGGCATCAGAGCTACGTGTATAAGGGGCTGATTTGGTTACGTGTTTACTGTATTTTTACAAGTATGCATGTGTGATGAGTCTGCCATGATAACAGTTATGTTATATGAATGATATGATGAATCTGTTAATGATCTATATGATGATACTAGTATGTTTAAGATCTGCCATAACTCATATGTATGCGATCTCTTAAAATATGTATACTGATACATGTTTTTGGTAACTGGGATATGGATCGTGTGTATACTGATACATGCTTCTGGAATAGTATTCTGATACATGTTTTGCTAGTATTCTGATACTTGATTTTGTAAAAATTTCCGCCATCGGGGGCTCGCTGCCCCCCCCCCCCGAACACCCCCCCAGCGACCTCACCGCGGAGGTCGATCCGCGTGCTTAGGGTTTCGTTTTTAATTTGTGCTTATGACATATGCTTTACTTATTTATTATTCTTGATTGGATCATGATAAGTGATAAATAGTATGTCATCTTTATATGATCTATCATGTTCTTTAATGGTTACTTGAGCATGGTGCATAGTTATGGCCTTAAGACCTTAGTTGTAATGGTTTATTCTTTTGGTTTGTAATAAATACGACTTGCATGTCGTTTTCTATTTGTAGTTGTTTTATCTCGAATGTAACTCGAGTTCTTTTGTAAGTTCATTAGTATAATTCTTAATGTAACATCCAAGAAGGACAATGGAAAGAGGAGGCATCCTATGGAGGCCAAGGAGACAATGGAAGTAATAGAGAAGACATATGTAATAGTTATTTTTACACCATAGATTGACCTTAGAAGCATTATGAACTTAACTGAGTCATCATAATAAGGTGAATATAAACGGTTATATTCAACTATTATGAACTTAGAAGCATAGAGTTTGGTTAAAAATCTATTAGATAGATAAGATCAATTGTTGTTCACCAAATTATCCAAGAATTATATACGATATAATTGACAACTGTTGTCTACCTAAATAATCATGTTTTAAGGATACCAGTGGTTGACTTAGAACATGACGAAATATGGATCTTGGCTCACTAGAAAGATTTATGGGATATACTTCCGAATTAATAGTTAGGGCTATTAATTTGATAAAAAAATAGTGGGAGATATATTATGAATATATCATAATCATATGAACATAAAATTTTAACTCAGACAATCTAATGTTTATTTTGCGCTTTTATTATTGTAGATACTGAGTAATGGCAAACAACACAAACACACTATCCGTACGTTCAGTCCTTGAGAAGGACAAGCTGACAGGAGGAAACAACTTCCTAGACTGGCAGAGGAATTTGAGGATTGTCCTCAGGCAGGAGCGCAAGCTTCATGTCATTGATATTCCTCCTCCAGGCCCCCTTCCTGAGGGTGCTACTGCTGATAAACGAGCAACACACACAAGGGATGAGAATGATGCAAATGATGTTGCATGTCTTATGTTGGCAACTATGAGTGCTGAGCTTCAAAGACAGCATGTACATATGGATGCATATACTATCAATGAGCACTTGCAAAGCATGTTTGCAAGCCAAACTCGTCAAGAAAGGTTCAACATGAGTAAGTCACTTTTTAATTGCAAACAAGGGGCGAGTGAACCAGTTGGCCCACATGTTCTGAAGATGATTGGTTACATTGAGTACCTTGAAACTTTGGGTTTCCCGATTGGTCCGGAAACTGGTATTGACCTAATCATGAATTCTTTGAACAACAAATTCACTCAGTTTGTTGTGAACTACAATATGAATGAATTTGACAAAACACCTATTGAATTGTTGCATATGTTGAGAACATATGAGACCAACATGAAGACAGCTGAACCTGCTCCCATACTGATGGTGGGAAATAAAGGTAAGGCCAAAGGGAAGGGCAAATGGAAGGGTAAGAAGAAGATTGGATCTGATTCTACACCCAAGCCAAAGTCAGGTCCCAAACAGGCTTTAAAGCCTAAAGGTGGTGTGGCCAAGGGTGAATGTCGCTACTGTAAGAAAGATGGTCACTGGAAGAGAAACTGTCCAATTTACTTGGAGGATCTGAAGAAAAAGAAAGCAGTTCAAATTTCTGGATCAGGTATTTATGTTATAGAAGTCAATTTGTCTATTTCTACATCTTGGGTATTTGATACTGGATGTGCTTCTCACATTTGTATAAATGTGCAGGGCCTGCAGAGAAGTAGAACTTTGGTTAAGGGAGAAGTGGACCTAAGAGTAGGCAATGGAGCAAAAGTTGCTGCTTTAGCTGTAGGGACTTATTATTTATCTATGCCCTTTGGGCTTGTTTTAGAACTTGAAGACTGTTTTTACGTGCCTGCAATTCGCAGAAACATTATTTATGTTTCTTGTTTGGACAAGAAAGGTTTTTCGTTTACATAAAGAACAACAGTTGCTCTTTTGCTTTGAATGATTTAACCTATGGTGTTGCGCGTTTATTTAATGGTTTATATGTTCTTGATTTAGATAACCCTGTCTGTAATATAGAAAATAAACGACTTAAAATGAATGACTCAAATCAAACATACCTCTGGCATTGTCGTCTAGGCCACATAAATGAGAAACGCATATCCAAATTACATAAGGATGGATACTTGGATAAGTTTGATTTTGAATCATACCAAGAATGCGAATCTTGTTTGCTTGGTAAGATGACTAAAGCCCCTTTCACTGGTAAGGGTCAAAGGGCCACTAAACGTCTGGAGCTAATACATAGTGATGTATGTGGCCCAATGCGTGTAATGGATAGAGGAGGCTACTACTACTTCATAACATTTACTGATGATTTCAGTAGATATGGATATGTATATCTTATGAAGAACAAATTCGATTCTTTTGAAAAATTTAAAGAATACAAGGTTGAAGTAGAGAAGCAAATTGGTGGAGATGCAAGTATTAAGATCTTACGATCCGATCGTGGGGGTGAATACTTAAGCACCGAATTTAGAGAGTATTTGAAAGAGTGTGGTATTGTATCACAACTCACTCCGCCAGGAACACCTCAATGGAATGGAGTTTCAGAGAGGAGTCATCGCACCTTGTTGGACATGGTGCGATCGATGATGAGTCATGCAGATCTTCCAATTAGTTTCTGGGGTTACGCTTGAGAAACAACGGCTTTCACACTTAACCGTGTTCCTACTAAGAAGGTTCAAAAGACTCCATATGAGATATGGAAGGAGAAACGGTCAGGCATGAACTTTATGAAAGTTTGGGGATGTAAGGCGTTTGTGAAACGTCAAGAATCTGACAAGCTTGGACCTAAATCCGAAGAGTGCATTTTTGTAGGATACCCTAATGAAACAAAGGCGTATTATTTTTATAGTCCTTCTGAGCAGAAAGTGTTTATTGCTCGAGATGCTGTCTTCATGGAAAGAGATTTTGTTTCCAAAAGAAACAGTGGGAGAACTATAGATCTCGATGAAGATCGAGAACCGCAAAATAGCATTGAACCTGAAGTGGAACAAGAGCAGAATAATGATAATGCTCAACAAACACAGGTTGTTCGTAGATCTGGTAGATTTCGCCATGAGCCAGAGAGATATGGATTTCTCATGACTCAGTGTGGTGATTTGATGCTCATAGATGAAGATGAGCCTCTCACATACCAAGATGCTATGAACAGTCCAGACTCTAAGAGATGGCTTGAAGCCATGAAATTCGAGATAGATTCCATGTATGAAAACCAAGTATGGACTTTGGTTGATCCACCTGAAGGGGTAAAACCCATAGGGTGCAAATGGGTTTTTAAGAAGAAAAAGGGCATGGATGGAAATGTTCAGACCTATAAAGCTAGGTTGGTTGCAAAAGGTTTCAAACAAATTCATGGTATTGACTATGATGAAACTTTCTCACCAGTGGCTATGGTCAAGTCTATAAGGATTTTACTTGCCATTGCAGCATTCCATGATTTTGAAATCTGGCAAATGGATGTCAAAACAGCCTTCCTTAATAGAAGCCTTGAAGAGGATGTGTACATGACACAACCTGAGGGTTTTATCGATCCAAGGAATGCTGAAAAGGTATGTAAATTGCGTCGATCCATTTATGGATTGAAGCAATCCTCTAGGAGATGGAATATCCGTTTTGATGAAATAGTCATAGAGTATGGCTTTTGTTATTTCTAGAGAACTAACAATGAGATTTACAGAAGGGGGGTTGAATGTAAATCTCAAAATTTTTTCAAGTTTTGAGCAGTTTATAAAGACTGTGTGTTCAAGATGAACAAGTGTGTGAATTGCTTTAAGCTGATACAGACAGATATATATTCAAACACAAATGTAAAGAACACAATAAACCTTTAAAAACTTTTCTGGTGGATTTGTTGTTCCACCAGAGATGGTATTTCAGAAATTCTGTGATCTAAGAATTTGATCACAGCTGCATCCTAGTACAAACTAGATAATTTTTCTCTCAAGATTTTTCTAAACAGCTCTGGAAAAATTCTCATCTAATTACTAGCTACTACTTGGTTTATATATTACCAAGTTTACAAGTGAAGACAAGGATATATAAAATAATAAAGTAAGATCTCCACTTGTTTCTTCTCCAGTTCACTCCAGTACTTTGTTGACTTAATGTCTCTTTATACTAGAGTAGAACGGCTGCTTTTTCTGATGTTCCTGAAATTAGGCTGCCACATTTCAGTTATCTCTGTTCACCCACGTGCCTCTGTTTGTAGGTACAACTACCACTTATCAACGGTTAATCAACAGAACATCCGTTGAAGCTTTCATCCGTTGATGCACTCATCCGTTGAAGGATGTTATCCGTTGAAGCTTTAGAGACATCCGTTGAAGCTTAGCTTCTCATCCGTTGAAGGTCTTTAAGTCATCCGTTGATACCACTTCATTTATACAAAATTACAAGGCATGAAATATTTACAATTGGCCTTCCTATCTACATATCTTCTAGTAGTCAACATGACTCATAGTTTCTCTCAACTTCTAAGAATTACATCTTAAATACAGAGACTGAAATATGCTACAACACTAGACTTATTTCTAAGTAAAGCTACACCATCAACGGATAGCCAAAGTGGTCTTATCCGTTGAGGCTACAGACACTGAATTTCTACTTAAGTGTTTTGTTAAACATATCATCAAACTAATGCACATATATTCCTAACAATCTCCCCCTATTTATGTCTATAAGAATTGTAGGCATAAATTCAGGGTTAACTTGATGATAACAAAACACTTAACAGATATATGAATTGAAACTAAGTAGAAATTTGAAAATGCTGCAAAAATGTATGTACTAGGAGGAAATTGAAGATTTACAGTATTTCCAAGGATACTCCTTTAGCCTGAGCAAATCATCTTTTTCTTCTTTGTTCCCTGGTTTTCTTTCCTAGCTCTTTGTCATTTTCCTCAATTTGGAGTTGGAGTTGTCTGAAGAATTCAGCTTCATCTTCAACACTGATATCCAACTTAGATTGCATTTCCTTGAGAGTTTCATTGCTGGCAATCTTGAGTTGGTCTTCAAGTCTGAAAAATCTTCTGACTCCTTTATCATCTCTAAATTCCATCAACCAATGAGGTGATTTGTGAATTGTAATTCCCCTTTCTTGAATGAGTAAAGTCCTGGGTAAAGCATTGGGCTCCCTCCAAGTTTTCCTTATATTGGCAATCTTGTTGAGAATTTCAGTCTTGGCAGTTCTGGTAAAGCCAGAATCCTTTTGTAAGCT